>NC_057805.1:37901784-38201784 GCF_018294505.1 Triticum aestivum
GGAGAAGAGGAGGGTCGGCCAGGGCAGGCCGCGTTCCCCCTCCCCCTCTAGTCCGAATTGGACAAGGAGGGGGGGGGCTCCCCCCTTTCCTTCTTCTCCTCTTCCTCCTTCCCCCTTCTCCTAATCCAACAAGGAAGGGAGGGAGTCCTACTCCCGGTGGGAGTAGGACTCCTCCTGGCGCGCCTCCTCTTGGCCGGCCGCAGCTCCCCCCTTTGCTCCTTTATATACGGGGGCAAGGGGGCACCCCATAGAGAACAATTGATCATTGATCTTTTAGCCATGTGCGGTGCCCCCCTCCACCATAGTCCACTTCGATAATATTGTAGCGGTGCTTAGGCGAAGCCCTGCGTCGGTAGAACATCATCATCGTCACCACGCCGTCGTGCTGACGAAACTCTCCCTCAACACTCGGCTGGATCGGAGTTCGAGGGACGTCATCGGGCTGAACGTGTGCTGAACTCGGAGGTGCCGTGTATTCGGTATTTGATCGGTCGGATCGTGAAGACGTACGACTACATCAACCGCGTTGTGCTAACGCTTCCGCTTTCGGTCTACGAGGGTACGTAGACAACACTCTCCCCTCTCGTTGCTATGCATCACCATGATCTTGCGTGTGCGTAGGAATTTTTTTGAAATTACTACGTTCCACAACAGTGGTATCCGAGCCTGGTTTTATGCGTAGATGGCATATGCACGAGTAGAACACAGGTGAGTTGTGGGCGATATAAGTCATACTGCTTACCAGCATGTCATACTTTGGTTCTGCGGTATTGTTGGATGAAGCGGCCCGGACCGACATTACGCGTACGCTTACGCGAGACTGGTTCTACCGACGTGTTATGCACACAGGTGGCTGGCGGGTGTCAGTTTCTCCAACTTTAGTTGAACCGAGTGTGGCTATGCCCGGTCCTTGCGAAGGTTAAAACAACACCAACTTGACAAAATATCGTTGTGGTTTTGATGCGTAGGTAAGAACGGTTCTTGCTAAGCTCGTAGCAGCCACGTAAAATTTGCAACAACAAAGTAGAGGACGTCTAACTTGCTTTTGCAGGGCATGTTGTGATGTGATATGGTCAAGACATGATGCTAAATTTTATTGTATGAGATGATCATGTTTTGTAACCGAGTTATCAGCAACTGGCAGGAGCCATATGGTTGTCGCTTTATTGTATGCAATGCAATCGTCTTGTAATGCTTTACTTTATCACTAAGCGGTAGCGATAGTTGTAGAAGCATAAGATTGGCGAGACGAAAATGATGCTACGATGGAGATCAAGGTGTCGCGCCGGTGACGATGGTGCTCATGACGGTGCTTCGGAGATGGAGATCACAAGCACAAGATGATGATGGCCATATCATATCACTTATATTGATTGCATGTGATGTTTATCTTTTATGCATCTTATCTTGCTTTGATTGACGGTAGCATTATAAGATGACCTCTCACTAAATTTCAAGATAGAAGTGTTCTCCCTGAGTATGCACCGTTGCCAAAGTTCGTCGTGCCCAGACACCACGTGATGATCGGATGTGATAAGCTCTACGTCCATCTACAACGGGTGCAAGCCAGTTTTGCACACGCAGAATACTCAGGTTAAACTCGACGAGCCTAGCATATGCAGATATGGCCTCGGAACACTGAGACCGAAAGGTCGAGCGTGAATCATATAGTAGATATGATCAACATAGTGATGTTCAGCATTGAAAGCTACTCCATTTCACTTGATGATCGGTTATGGTTTAGTTGATATGGATCACATGATCACTTAGAGGATTAGAGGGATGTCTATCTAAGTGGGAGTTCTTAAGTAATATGATTAATTGAACTTAAATTTATCATGAACTTAGTACCTGATAGTATCTTGCTTGTCTATGTTGATTGTAGATAGATGGCCCGTGCTGTTGTTCCGTTGAATTTTAATGCGTTCCTTGAGAAAGCAAAGTTGAAAGATGATGGTAGCAATTACACGGACTGGGTCCGTAACTTGAGGATTATCCTCATTGCTGCACAGAAGAATTACGTCCTGGAAGCACTGCTAGGTGCCAAACCTGCTGCAGGAGCAACACCAGATGTTATGAACGTCCGGCAAAGCAAAGCTGATGACTACTCGATAGTTTAGTGTGCCATGCTTTACGGCTTAGAACCGGGAGTTCAACGATGTTTTGAACGTCATGGAGCATATGAGATGTTCCAGGAGTTGAAGTTAATATTTCAAGCAAATGCCTGAAATATATGAAGTCTCCAATAAGTTCTACAGCTGCAAAATGGAGGAGAATAGTTCTGTCAGTGATCATATACTCAGAATGTCTGGGTACTGCAATCACTTGATTCAACTGGGTGTTAATCTTCCGGATGATAGCGTCATTGACAGAATTCTTCAATCACTGCCACCAAGCTACAAGAGCTTCGTGATGAACTATAACATGCAAGGGATGGATAAGACGATTCCCGAGCTCTTCGCAATGCTAAAGGCTGCGGAGGTAGAAATCAAGAAGGAGCATCAAGTGTTGATGGTTAATAAGACCACCAGTTTCAAGAAAAAGGGCAATGGAAGAAGAAGGGGAACTTCAAGAAGAACAGCAAGCAAGTTGCTGCTCAAGAGAAGAAACCCAAGTCTGGACCTAAGCCTGAGACTGAGTGCTTCTACTGCAAGCAGACTGGTCACTGGAAGCGGAACTGCCCCAAGTATTTGGCGGATAAGAAAGATGGCAAGGTGAACAAAGGTATATGTGATATACATGTTATTGATGTGCACCTTACCAGAGCTCGCAGTAGCACCTGGGTATTTGATACTGGTTCTGTTGCTAATATTTGCAACTCGAAACAGGGACTACGGATTAAGCGAACACTGGCCAAGGACGAGGTGACGATGCGCGTGGGAAACGGTTCCAAAGTCGATGTGATCGCCGTCGGCACGCTACCTCTACATCTACCTTTGAGATTAGTATTAGACCTAAATAATTGTTATTTGGTGCCAGTGTTGAACATGAACATTATATCTGGATCTTGTTTGATGCGAGACGGTTATTCATTTAAATCAGAGAATAATGGTTGTTCTATTTATATGAGTAATATCTTTTATGGTCATGCACCCTTGAAGAGTGGTCTATTTTTGATGAATCTCGATAGTAGTGATACACATATTCATAATGTTGAAGCCAAAAGATGCAGAGTTGATAATGATAGTGCAACTTATTTGTGGCACTGCCGTTTAGGTCATATTGGTGTAAAGCGCATGAAGAAACTCCATACTGATGGACTTTTGGAATCACTTGGTACTTGCGAACCATGCCTCATGGGCAAGATGACTAAAACGCCGTTCTCCGAAACTATGGAGCGAGCAACTGATTTATTGGAGATCATACATACTGATGTATGTGGACCAATGAATATTGAGGCTCGCGGCGGGTATCGTTATTTTCTCACCTTCACAGATGATTTAAGCAGATATGTGTATATCTACTTAATGAAACATAAGTCTGAAACATTTGAAAAGTTCAAAGAATTTCAGAGTGAAGTTGTAAATCATCGTAACAAGAAAATAAAGTTTCTATGATCTGATCATGGAGGAGAATATTTGAGTTACGAGTTTGGTCTACATTTGAAACAATGCGGAATAGTTTCACAACTCACGCCTCCCGGAACACCGCAACATAATGGTGTGTCCGAACGTCGTAATCGTACTTTACTAGAGATGGTGTGATCTATGATGTCTCTTACTGATTTACCGCTATCGTTTTGGGGTTATGCTTTAGAGACGGCCGCATTCACGTTAAATAGGACACCATCAAAATCCGTTGAGACGACGCCTTATGAACTGTGGTTTGGCAAGAAACCAAAGTTGTCGTTTCTTAAAGTTTGGGGCTGCGATGCTTATGTGAAAAAGCTTCAACCTGATAAGCTCGAACCCAAATCGGAGAAATGTGTCTTCATAGGATACCCAAAGGAGACTGTTGGGTACACCTTCTATCACAGATCCGAAGGCAAGACATTCGTTGCTAAGAATGGATCCTTTCTAGAGAAGGAGTTTCTCTCGAAAGAAGTGAGTGGGAGGAAAGTAGAACTTGATGAGGTAACTGTACTTGCTCCCTTATTGGAAAGTAGTTCATCACAGAAACCGGTTCCTGTGACATCTATACCAATTAGTGAGGATGTTAATGATGATGATCATGAAACTTTAGATCAAGTTGTCACTGAACCTCGTAGGTCAACCAGAGTAAGATCCGCACCAGAGTGGTACGGTAATCCTGTTCTGAAGGTTATGTTACTTGACCATGACGAACCTACGAACTATGAAGAAGCGATGGTGAGCCCAGATTCCGTGAAATGGCTTGAGGCCATGAAATCTGAGATGGGATCCATGTATGAGAACAAAGTATGGACTTTGGTTGACTTGCCCGATGATCAGCAAGCCATTGAGAATAAATGGATCTTCAAGAAGAAGACTGACGCTGGCGGTAATGTTACTGTCTATAAAGCTCGACTTGTTGCGAAAGGTTTTCAACAAGTTCAAGGGATTGACTACGATGAGACCTTCTCACCCGCAGCGATGCTTAAGTCTGTCCGAATCATGTTAGCAATTGCCGCATTTTATGATTATGAAATTTGGCAAATGGATGTCAAAACTGCATTCCTGAATGGATTTCTGGAAGAAGAGTTGTATATGATGCAGCCGGAAGGTTTTGTCGATCCAAAGGGAGCTAAGAATGTGTGCAAGCTCCAGCGATCCATTTATGGACTGGTGCAAGCCTCTCGGAGTTGGAATAAACGCTTTGATAGTGTGATCAAAGCATTTGGTTTTATACAGACTTTTGGAGAAGCCTGTATTTACAAGAAAGTGAGTGGGAGCTCTGTAGCATTTCTGATATTATATGTGGATGACATATTGTTGATTGGAAATGATATAGAATTTCTGGATAGCATAAAGGGATACTTGAATAAGAGTTTTTCAATGAAAGACCTCGGTGAAGCTTCTTATATATTGGGCATCAAGATCTATAGAGATAGATCAAGACGCTTAATTGGACTTTCACAAAGCACATACCTTGACAAAGTTTTGAAGAAGTTCAAAATGGATCAAGCAAAGAAAGGGTTCTTGCCTGTGTTACAAGGTGTGAAGTTGAGTAAGAGTCAATGCCCGACCACTGCAGAAGATAGAGAGAAGATGAAAGATGTTCCCTATGCTTCAGCCATAGGCTCTATCATCTATGCAATGCTGTGTACCAGACCTGATGTGTGCCTTGCTATAAGTTTGGCAGGGAGGTACCAAAGTAATCCAGGAGTGGATCACTAGACAGCGGTCAAGAACATCCTGAAATACCTGAAAAGGACTAAGGATATGTTTCTCGTTTATGGAGGTGACAAAGAGCTAGTCGTAAATGGTTACGTCGATGCAAGCTTTGACACTGATCTGGACGATTCTAAATCGCAAACCGGATACGTGTTTACATTGAACGGTGGAGCTGTCAGTTGGTGCAGTTCTAAACAAAGCGTTGTGGCGGGATCTACGTGTGAAGCGGAGTACATAGCTGCTTCGGAAGCAGCAAATGAAGGAGTCTGGATGAAGGAGTTCATATCCGATCTAGGTGTCATACCTAGTGCATCGGGCCCAATGAAAACCTTTTGTGACAATACTGGTGCAATTGCCTTGGCAAAGGAATCCAGATTTCACAAGAGAACCAAGCACATCAAGAGATGCTTCAATTCCATCCGGGATCTAGTCCAGGTGGGAGACATAGAAATTTGCAAGATACAGACGGATCTGAATGTTGCAGACCCGTTGACTAAGCCTCTTCCACGAGCAAAACATGATCAGCACCAAGGCTCCATGGGTGTTAGAATCAGTATTGTGTAATCTAGATTATTGACTCTAGTGCAAGTGGGAAATATGCCCTAGAGGCAATAGTAAATTTATTATTTATTTCCTTATATCATGATAAATGTTTATTATTCATGCTAGAATTGTATTAACCGGAAACATAATACATGTGTGAATACATAGACAAACAGAGTGTCACTAGTATGCCTCTACTTGACTAGCTCGTTGATCAAAGATGGTTATGTTTCCTAGCCATAGACATGAGTTGTCATTTGATTAATGGGATCACATCATTAGGAGAATGATGTGATTGACTTGACCCATTCCGTTAGCTTAGCACTCGATCGTTTAGTATATTGCTATTGCTTTCTTCATGACTTATACATGTTCCTATGACTATGAGATTATGCAACTCCCGTTTACCGGAGGAACACTTTGTGTGCTACCAAACGTCACAACGTAATTGGGTGATTATAAAGGTGCTCTACAGGAGTCTCCGAAGGTACTTGTTGGGTTGGCGTATTTTGAGATTAGGATTTGTCACTCCGATTGTCGGAGAGGTATCTCTAGGCCCACTCGGTAATGCACATCACTTAAGCATTCCAAGCATTGCAACTAATGAGTTAGTTGCGGGATGATGTATCACGGAATGAGTAAAGAGACTTGTCGGTAATGAGATTGAACTAGGTATTGAGATACCGACGATCGAATCTCGGGCAAGTAACATACCGATGACAAAGGGAACAACGTATGTTGTTATGCGGTTTGAACGATAAAGATCTTCATAGAATATGTGGGATCCAATATGAGCATCCAGGTTCCGCTATTGGTTATTGACCAGAGACGTGTCTCGGTCATGTCTACATAGTTCTCGAACCCGTAGGGTCCACACGCTTAAAGTTTCGATGACGGTTATATTATGAGTTTATGAGTTTTGATGTACCGAAGGTTGTTCGGAGTCCCGGATGTGATCACGGACATGACGAGGAGTCTCGAAATGGTCGAGACATGAAGATTGATATATTGGAAGCCTATATTTGGATATCGGAAGTGTTCCAGGTGAAATCGGGATTTTACCGGAGTACCGGGGGTTACCGGAACCCCCCCGGGGGTTTAATGGGCCTACATGGGCCTTAGTGGAGAAGAGAAGGGGCGGCCAGGGTAGGCCGCGTGCCCCCTCCCCCTCTAGTATGATTTGGACAAGGAGGGGGGCGGCGCCCCCCTTTCCTTCTTCTCCTCTTCCTCCTTCCCCCTTCTCCTAATCCAACAAGGAAGGGAGGGAGTCCTACTCCCGGTGGGAGTAGGACTCCTCCTGGGGCGCCTCCTCTTGGCCGGCCGCACCTCCCCCCTTGCTCCTTTATATACGAGGGCAGGGGGCACCCCATAGACAACAATTGATCATTGATCTTTTAGCCGTGTGCGGTGCCCCCCTCCACCATAGTCCACCTCGATAATACTGTAGCGGTGCTTAGGCGAAGCCCTGCGTCGGTAGAACATCATCATCGTCACCACGCCGTCGTGCTGACGAAACTCTCCCTCAACACTCGGCTGGATCGGAGTTTGAGGGACGTCATCGTGCTGAAGGTGTGCTGAGCTCGGAGGTGCCGTGCGTTCGGTACTTGATCGGTCGGATCGTGAAGACGTATGACTACATCAACCGCGTTGTGCTAACGCTTCCGCTTTCGGTCTACGAGGGTACACAGACAACACTCTCCCCTCTCGTTGCTATGCATCACCATGATCTTGCGTGTGCGTAGGATTTTTTTTGAAATTACTATGTTCCCCAACAGTGCTACCGTCGAGGACGTGCTAGAGAGCTCCACCGGCAAGAGCAAGAAATCCAGAGCTGAGCCAACGCAGACAAAGAAGGTGTCCGTTAGGGAGGATGGCACGGGAGGGGCTTTCACCATAAGCTCCACCCTCGACAGCAAATAGGAAGGCGTGCTCGTCACCTTCCTGCGGGCGAATGTCGATGTGTTTGCATGGCAAGCATCCGACATCCCCGGTGTTCCCAGGGAGGTGATTGAGCACCACCTAGATGTCTGTCCTCATGCGCTGCCCGTCAAGCAGAAGGTTAGGAAGCAGGCTCTGGAAAGGCAGGAGTTCATCACAGAGGAGATCAGGAAGTTGGAAGCGGCAGGTTTGGTGAGAGGAGTGCTCCATCCGACGTGGTTGGCCAATCCGGTGGTGGTGCGCAAGGCAAATGGGAAGTGGAGGCTATGTATTGACTACACAGATATCAATACGGCTTGCACTAAGGACCCCTTCCCGTTGCCTCGCATCGACCAGATTGTTGATTCCATGACCGGGTGTGATCTGTTGTCATTCCTCGACGCCTACTCGGGCTACCACCAGATCTTCATGACGAGAGAAGACGAAGAGAAGACAACATTCATCACCCCATGTGGTACATATTGCTTTTTACAGACGCCTTTCGGGTTGAAGAGTGCTGGCTCAACGTTTGCAAGGGCGGTCCAAATTGGTTTTGAACCCCAGCTCCATAGAAATATGGAAGCATACATGGATGACATAGTGGTCAAGACCAAGGACAGGGCAACTCTTGTACAAGACCTGGAAGAGACGTTTGCCAATCTGCGCAAGATGAACCTCAAGCTGAACCCTGAGAAGTGTGTCTTCGGCGTTCCGTCTGGCAAACTTTGTTGGAAATATGCCCTAGAGGCAATAATAAAATGGTTATTATTATATTTCCTTGTTCATGATAATTGTCTATTGTTCATGCTATAATTGTATTAACCGGAGACCGTAATACATGTGTGAATACGTAGACCACAACATGTCCCTAGTGAGCCTCTAGTTGACTAGCTCGTTGATCAATAGATGGTTACGGTTTCCTAACCATGGACATTGGATGTCATTGATAACGGGATCACATCATTAGGAGAATGATGTGATGGACAAGACCCAATCCTAAGCATAGCACAAAGATCGTATAGTTCGTCTGCTAGAGCTTTTCTAATGTCAAGTATCCTTTCCTTAGACCATGAGATTATGCAACTCCCGGATACCGTAGGAGTACTTTGGGTGTGCCAAACGTCACAACGTAACTGGGTGGCTATAAAGGTGCACTACGGGTAACCCCGAAAGTATCTGTTGGGTTGGCACAAATCGAGACTGGGATTTGTCACTCCGTATGATGGAGAGGTATCTCTGGGCCCACTCGGTAAGACATCATCATAATGAGCTCAATGTGACTAAGGGGTTGGTCACGGGATGATGTGTTATGAAACGAGTAAAGTGACTTGCCAGTAACGAGATTGAACGAGGTATTGGGATTGTCGTGGTGGGCGCACGACAGATGCCAAGGGATGGCTAAAGAGAGGAGGAGGCTCGAGGGCGCTGTGGACTCCAGAGGCGAGGTTGGCATGAGCGGGCGCGGGACGCCGGACATACCCAGGTTCGGGGCTCTCCGGAGAGATAATACCCCTAGTCCTGCCGAGTTTAGTTGGATGATCGATAGTACAATGTTGCTCCTGGAGCTGTATGAGGAAGAAGGAAGCTGGCCAAGGCTTGGGCTGCTCCTTCTCTCCGGTGTTGCTGTTTTGTGGCTAGTCCTATGCTTACTTGATTTTCTCTCGTATGTGTTTTCTGCTTGCCCTCTCGCTCGCCCCCGAATGATCGTGGGCTCCCGGGGGGTTTTATAGTCCAACCCCCCGGGGGTACAATGGTAACGTTACAAGTCGGTGGGTCCGTATTGTCTATGTCCGGGGACCCGGGCTGGGTCCCGCTGAGGGCTTGTGGTTCGCCAGGTTCCCCTAGGTGCGGGCCCTGCAAGCCTAGGGGGACTGCGCGCCTGTCTTGTCGATCGTCAGGGCGTGGCCGAGTCGAGTCGCGTGCAGTGCTCTCCGTCAGGTTGCCGCTTGCTGTCGTCAGCGGTGAGGGCGGGGGCACTGTAGCCACGCCGGCCCTGGTCAGCGGGTAGGTGAGGGGCACTATTGCCACGTTCCTGCTGACCAGAGGCATTGGCGGGGCAATGTTGCCTCGGTCATCGTTGATTGAAGTCTCATCCCCATCATACAGCCTGGATGGGACAGGAGTTGACCCGCGGCTGGATTGCGTAGCACGCCATGGGTGGCGCTGGCTTGTTGAGGAGGCTTTGGCCGTGTCGGGTTCGGCTGTCTTGCGCTAGTTGTTGGGGCCGAGTCGACGTGTCTTGCCGGGTCGGCTAGTCTGGCCGGCTTGCGGGGCTTGGCCGGGTCGAGCGACTCGGCCAAGCGCGTGCCGGTATTGAGGGGCGGTGCCAGCCCCATTGTTTTTTGAAGCGGATCCGGGTTCCGTTGCCTGCCCGGGGTCCATCCCCCCGACAGTAGTCCCCGAAGCTGTGAAGGTCCGCCATCTTCGGATGAGTGGGCCTTCGCAGTTTCCCCCTTAAGCAAGGTGGATTCTGCGAGCGCCGGGTCCGGCAACACCCACTGTGTGCCGGTTTTCTCGGAAACCGGATCGTTGCATGATGCCGGAGGGCACGGTGGTGGCGACGACGGTCTTTGAGCCGTCGTCGGTGAGGGAGCGCAGCCGTGGAGGCCGGGCTGAGGTGGTGATCCCCGACCGGGAGGTCGTGGAGGTGGTGGACGACACCCCGCCGCGGGCCGACATGGTCGAGCGAGCGGGGACTGATGGTGGTGGAGGCAGCGTCGTTTTGGAAGAGACGCTGTGGGCGGCAGTGTCGGAGGCGCCGCCGGTTTTGGAGGAGGCACCGCGGGCGGTGGTGCCGGAGGCCACCCCGGCAGCTGGGCCGGAGACGCCGACGCAGGGCGTCCCGGCATCCGGGTCGTTGTCGGCGCTGGGAGGGGCGTCGGAGGAGGTGCTGGCCGCGTAGCGAGCGGCCAGCGGGGAGTACGCCTTGGTGCCACGACAGGGAGGGCGCCGAGCTGCCGTGCCGCAGCCGGCGCGGAGCGGGGGCGCCGTTGTCTTCAGGCCTTAGACCCAGGAGGCGGCGGCGCTGGACGCCGTCAGTCGCCGCCTGCGAGGCCGGACGGAACGGCTCGAGGCCTTCGCCCAGGCCGAGGTGGAGCGGACGCGCGACCTGGAGCGCGCCGTTCTGGTAAGTCTTCTTGTAATTTCTTCTTTGTGGGGACGCGCCAGCGCACCCACTGGGTGTAGCCCCCGAGGTTCAGGCCAACTACGTAGTAGTTGGGTCGAATCTTTAGAGCGTTGGCCTTGTTCTGATTTCTGCTTTCTTCAGCATCTCGATGCCTTCCGGGTCGCCGCCTACAATCGTCTCATGGGCAAGCACCGGGAGCTCATGGAGCAGCTTGCCGCCAAGGAGGAGGAGCTCTGCGTCACCGCAGGTATTCTTGTGCTCTTTTCTAGTGGGGGCGCGCTAGCGCACCCACTGGGTGTAGCCCCCGAGATTCGGGTCAACTGTGTAACAGTTGGGCCAAATATTAAGTCTTGCTTTTTTCTTCTGCTGAGTCCTTCTTTTTCGCAGCCGAGGTGCTGTGCTCGCGGGCTTGTCTGCTCCGGGCCGGTCATCACTACGACCGGCTCATTGCCGACACCGGCCGTCTTGGCGTCGAGGCGGCGCAGGCGAGGGCGGAGGCGGCCACGGCTCGGCGGTCTCTCGACGTGGCCAACCGGCTGCATGAGCAGCTGGCGGGTCACAAGAGCCACCTCGAGGCCGAGGTGGAGCTCCTTAAGGCGGAAGCCGCCAAGGTGGCAGAGGCGCAGCAGGCCCTGGTGGAGGCGGACCAGCAGCGCGGCCAGCTGGCCGACGACAAGGGCCGGCTCTAGGCCGAGGTAGATCGCCTGCGGGGGCAGGTCACCACGGCTGAGGGGGCCCGCCAGGACGAGGCCCGTCGCCGCGAGGCAGCCGAGAAGGCGGCCGAAGACAAGGACGCCGAGCTGAAGGTGGCCCTTGCCAAGGCGGCCGATCTGGAGAAGGCGGTCGAGGAGCGCGACCGCGCCATCGAACGGGAGCGGCGTGGTACGTTGCTTCACCTGGAAGAGTCCTTCTCCAGTAAGTGCTTTTTCTTGTCATTTGCCGGGTCGGGATCCGGCCTTTCTTCCTTGTTGTTCTTCTTCTAACTCGCTTCTTCCTTTGCGGCAGGGGCCTTCCCGGAGATGCAGCGGCTGGCGGAGGAAGCCGTCCGCTATCAGCGCGACCCGACCGGCGTCGTTGGGTCCGGGACGGATCCGCGGGTGGCCTGGACCTTCCCGCAGATCATCGCCGCCGCTGAGGCCCGCCTGCAGGTCCTGGGAACGCAGTTGGGGCGGCTGTCCCAGGCCGGCACCGCAATGACGGCGGCCCTATGGCAGGACTCCGTCCAACCGAGCAGCTTCTCACGCCTGGCGCGTTGGTTGGAGATGGGGCCGGACCGGCTTGGCGAGTGGTGCGTGTCCGCCACTCGTGCCGGTGCTGAGATGGCGCTCCAGTTCGCGCTGTCCTGGCATCCGGACCTGCAGCTGGACGCGTTGATGGGGCAGCGGGCCGGTTCGGAGCAGCTCTTGCAGGAGCAAGCCGGCCGGATCGCCTCCCGGGCCAGCTACATCGCCGAGTTCGTCTTCCACGACGAGTTCCATCCGGAGCGGATGGAAGACGGCAGGGCCGTGGACGTCGACGACTATGGCTTACTCCTCCACGATCCGGAGGGGAGCTCGGAGGAGACGGGCGTCTACCGCGACGCGGGTGCTGAGGAGGACACCGGCGCCTCGCTGGACCCGGAAGCCGCCAGGGAAGAGCCGTCGACGTCGCGACGCGGCGCTGGAGATGCCTGAGACACTTTGTGTAAAATCTGTTAAATAGTAGGTCCACCCACCCACTGGGGGTTTTAGGGTGTAATGAACTCGGGCCGTGGGCCTTTTCTTAAATACTTGTGTAGATGTCGTGGGTGCTTTTGCTTTTTTGCCTTCCGTTTTTTGGACCGATTTCATGCGCTTTTCTTTTGTCAAACCTCCCCCCCCCCGCGAGTCAGACGGCCGAGGCTCCGGTCCGTGACAAGGAGTTTGGTTCTTTGAGAGGAGCGCGCAGGACTTGGGTCCCTCGAAACATTGAGCGCGAGCGAAGCACCTACTGGGCCGGCTGGCGGCAATCCGGCGAAGCCGATTGGCGAGCAGCCGGTCGTGCAGCTGTTCATTTGATGAATGGTGGGCCGGGTTGATCGACCCGACAGCCTTTGACTTAGTGTATGAAGCGTAAAGGAGCTTTGGTCCGTTGTGCTTGCTTGCCAGCCGACACCCAAAGCTGGATCTGTGGCTTTAGGGCGAAGTGGGGGACCGCGGCATCCTAACTTTATCAGGAATCACCAAGTAAGGCGGCGGGGTGGCGACCGAGCCGGCCAGCCCCCGAGCCCCCGGGTCGAGCGCGTCAGACCGGTGGCCGGGTTCAGTGGTATAGTGATGCAAGAAAATAGGGACACAACAAATTGGTCAACAAAAGGCAGCCCCCGAGTCTCGTTCAGGGACCCCATGGTTTCATGCGTTTACAAAAGGCGATGATACATACGCTCGTGCGGCTAACTGTAGAACGGGCGGAGGAGTTCCTTGTTCCACGGCCGGGTCGTTTCTTCACCGGCGGTGTCCTTCTTGCGCTTCCTTGACTTGCGTGCGTCGATGAGGTAGTAGGCGTTGCGGTCGCGCAAGGCCCTGCTCACGATGAATGGGCCCTCCCATGGAGGGGACAGCTTGTGCTGGCCTGCCTGCTCTTGGACGAGTCGGAGGACGAGGTCGCCCTCGCGGAACGCAAGGGGCTTGATCTTCTTGCTGTGGTAGTGCCTCAGGTCTTGCTGGTAGATGGCCGAGCGACTGAGTGCCAGGAGGCGTGCTTCTTCGAGCAGGTCGACGCCATCTTCGCTGGCTTCTCTGGCTTCGGCTTCGATGTACATCACGACGCGCGGCGAGTCGAACTCGACGTCAGCCGGGATGACGGCTTCGGCTCCGTAGATGAGGAAGAACAGGGTGAACCCGGTCGACCGATTCGGCGTGGTGCGTAGACTCCAGAGAACGGCTGGCAAGTCGTCAAGCCAGCTGCCGGGTGAGCGGATGAGTGGCTCGACAAGTCGCGGCTTGACGCCGGACAAGATGAGTCCATTGGCCCGCTTGACCTGCCCGTTGGACTGCGGATGCGCAACGGAGGCCAGGTCGAGGCGGACGCCGGAGACGGAGCAGTATTGCTCGAGCTGCCCTTGGCAAAGTTGGTGCCGTTGTCGGTGATGATGCTGTTCGGCATGCCATAGCGCACCGCTATGTCCTTGATGAACCGGACGGCTGTTGGCCCATCCAGTTTCTTGATTGGTCTTGCCTCGATCCACTTGGTGAATTTGCCCACTGCCACCAGCAAGTGCGTCATGCCGCCTCGAGCAGTTTTGAAGGGTCCCACCATGTCGAGTCCCCAGACCGCGAAGGGCCAGGCGATCGGTATGGTGCGGAGTGCTGACGCCGGCTGGTGGCTACGTTTGCTGAAGCGCTGGCATCCCTCACACTTGAGGACGAGCGACTCGGCATCTTGGAGGGCCGTGGGCCAGTAGAAACCGTGGCGGAACGCCTTGGCCACTAGGGATCGTGATGCGGCGTGGTGCCCACACTCGCCCTGATGTATGTCGAGGAGGATGTCGATGCCCCGTTCCTGCTCGACGTAACGCTGGAACACGCCGGTGGAGCTGCGCTTGACGAGCTCGTTGTTGATGATGCTGTAGGCGGACGCCCGACGCTGCACTTGCCGAGCTTTGGTCTCGTCCATGGGGAGAACCCCGTTCTCCAACAATTCTGATATTGGGAGGGCCCAAGATGGAGCCGTAACCACGGCGAAGACGGCCACTAGGGTGGGTTCCGAGTCGGCAGCCCCCGAGCCGGGTTGAGCAGCCCCCGGGTCGGGGATGGCGACGGCCGGGTCCGGGGCGATGGTGGCCGGGTCGAGCTGAGCAGCCCCTGTGCCGGGTTCAGCAGTCCCCGGGCCGGGTTGAGGTGCGGCCGGGTCGTCTGGAACGTGGATGGACTCGGAGTCCGGCGATGGCTTGACGGACGGCTTGCGCAGGTGCTCGAGGGAGACGCCAGACGGGATGGCTTGTCGTGACGAGGCGATCTTGGCGAGCGTGTCGGCTGCTTCGTTCTCCGCGCGCGGGACGTGGAGGAACTCACATCCCTCGAAGGATCCGGGCAGCTTTTGGACGAGGAAGCGATAGCTTGCCATGTTGGAGTCGCGGGCGTCCCATTCGCCGGAGCACTGCTGCACCACCAGGTCCGAGTCGCTGTAGCACAGGATGCGCCGGATGCCGAGTTCCTTGGCAAGCCGGAGACCGTGCACAAGGGCTTCGTACTCGGCGACGTTGTTGGAGGCGGCGAAGTGGATCTGGAGCGCGTAGCGGAGTCGGTCACCCTTCGGGGACGACAGTACGATGCCGGCCGACAAGCCGAGTCGCATCTTGGACCCGTCGAAGTGCATGCGCCAATGTGTCGAGTCGGGAGGCGGCGGCAAGTATTGGGTCTCGGTCCAGTCGACGAGGAAGTCGGCCAGGGCTTGAGACTTGATCGCGGTGCGGGGCTCGTAGAGGAAGGTGTGGCCATCTAGCTGGATCGCCCACCTGGCAACCCGGCCAGAGGCATCCCGGCACCCGATGATTTCTCTGATAGGCGCCGTGCTGACCACGGTGACAACGTGCTCTTGGAAATACTGCTTCAGCTTCTTGGCGGTGAAGTACACACCGTAACACATCTTCTGGTAGTGCGGGTAGTTCTGCTAGGAGATGGAGAGCACCTCGCTCAGGTAGTAGACTGGCCGCTGGACGGCTTGGATCTTGCCCTTCTCTAGTCGCTCGACCACCAGCACCGTGCTGACCGCCCGCGTGGTCGTGGCTATGTAGAGCAACAGCGGCTCCTTGTCGGTCGGCGCGGCCAGGACTGGTGCGGTGGAGAGCATGCGCTTGAGGTCTTGGAAGGCCTCGTCCGCCTTGCCGTTCCACTCGAACGGGCTCGTCTTCTTCATCAGCTGGTATAGGGGTAGCGCCCTCTCGCCCAGCCGGCTTAGAAACTGGCTGACCGAGGCCAAGCATCCGGTGAACTTCTGGACATCGCGCAGCCGAGCCGGCTTGCGCATTCACTCGATGGCCTTGATCTTCTCCGGGTTCGCCTCAATGCCGCGTTCCGAGACGAGGAAGCCAAGTTGCTTTCCGGCCGGGACGCCGAAGGCGCATTTTTCCGGGTTAAGCTTGACCTTGTATTCGCGGAGGTTGGCGAAGGTTTCCTTCAAATCGTCGAGGAGCGTGAGGTGCTGCTTGGTCTTCACCACGATGTCGTCCACGTATACGTGGATATTGCGGCCGAGTTGCGGCAGCAGGCATTTCTGCATGCAGCGCTGGAAGGTGGCGCCAGCGTTCTTCAAGCCGAACGACATGGTGATGTAGCAATACGCCCCAAAGGGCGTGATGAAGGACGTCTTCAGGGCGTCAGCCGGGTCCAGCTTGATCTGGTGGTAGCCGGAGTAAGCGTCCAGGAAGGACATGAGCTCACACCCGGCGGTCGAGTCGATGACTTGGTCGATCCGCGGGAGGGCGAACAGATCCTTGGGACAGGCCTTGTTGAGGCTGGTGTAGTCGATACACATGCGCCAGGTCTTGTTCTTCTTCAGGACGAGGACTGGATTGGCCAGCCACTCGGGGTGAAACACTTCCATTATGAAGCCGGCCGCCAAAAGCTTGGCGACCTCTTCACCAATGGTTCTTCTCTTCTCTTCGGAAAATCGTCGTAGGGGTTGACGGACAGGCTTGGCGTCCTTGCGGACATGAATTTTGTGCTCGGCGTACTTCCTCGGGATACCCGGCATGTCCTTGGGGGCCCATGCGAAGATATCCCGATTCTCACAGAGGAAGTCGACGAGCTCGCCTTCCTATTTGCTGTCGAGGCGGGCGCCTATGACAACGTACTTGCTGCAGCTGGGGTCTTCTGGGTTGAGCTTCACTTTCTTGGTCTCCTTGGAGGGCTTGAAGGCGGCCTCGTCGGCCGGGTCCGGGGTCGGGATCGACGCGGCGAGGCCTCGCCTGCCAGGGTGACGATCCGGTCGAGCTGGCGCCGCTCCTCGGCAATGACCAGCGACTCGGCCAACTTGGCGCGATCTCAGGCGCACTCCAGGGACTTGCGGTAATCGCCGGTGATGGTGATGAGGCCCTTGGGACCCGGCATCTTCATCTTCAGGTACGCGTAGTGGGGAACCGCCATGAACTTGGCAAGCGCGGGCTGGCCCAGCAACGCGTGATACGCGCTGGACAGGTCCACCACCTCGAACCAGATCGCTTCGCGCCGGAAGTGGCTGCTGTCACCGAACAGGACATCTAGCCGGACCCGGCCAATGGGGGAGCAGGAGAGGCCGGGCACGATGCCGTGGAAGATCGTTCGGGTCGGCTCCAGGTCCTCGGCCTTGAGGCCGAGCTTGGTCATCGTGTCGTGGTAGAGGATGTTGATGCTGCTGCCGCCGTCGATGAGGACTCGGGAGAACTTGCATGTGTGCCGCACGACGATGGTGGGGTTGAGGACGAGGGCGTAACCACCCGGGCTCGGCATGACTGTTGGGTGATCCTCCCGGGCCCAGGTGATCGGGCGATCCGACCAATGCATGAACTCCGGCTTGGCCGGGACGACGGTGTTCACCTCCTGCCGAAGGAGGCGCTCGCTGCGCTTGTCGTCGCCGAGGCTGGTGAAGACGACATAGGCCGCGTTCTGGTCCAGGTAGGCGTCGTTGCGCATCGCGCCGCCAGCTGGAGGCGGCGGTGGGGGCGGAGGCGGCTGTCTCGCGCCTGGAGCCGGAGCCGGAGGGGGCGGGACGTCGCCCCTCATGTTGCGCTTGGTGATGGCGCACTACCGAAGCGTGTGCGTGTAGGGTCTTGCGCCGCTGTGGTGCTTGCAGGGAGCGTCGAGCATCTGCTCGAAGCTCATGGCGGATTGCCATGCCGTCTTGCCGGTTTGCTGGCGCTTTGCCGCCGGGTCCGCCGCGGGCTCGGTGGCCGCGACGAGCCGGTTGTCGTGACGCGGCGCCGGCTGGTCGGCCTTGCGCTTGTTGTTCTGGTGATGCTGCTGCCGGTTGCTTTCGCCGGCCGGCTTCGCCTTGCCGGCTTCATCTAGCGCCACTTGGATCTTCATGGCGGAGTCGGCGTTGGCGTACTTGTCCGTCATCACCATGAGCGCGGCCATGGTGGCCGGCTCGGAGCGTAAGAGCTTGTGCTTGAGGAGGGTGCCGTCTCGGCACCCGCTGACGAAGTACTGGATCGCCTGGACTTCATGGACGCCCTCGCAGCTGTTCCGGAGCTCGGTCCAGCGTGCGAGGTACTCGCGACCTATCTCCTTAGGCCCTTGCACGCACATGGTGAGCTGGCTAGGGCGGACAGGTCGCTTGTAGGTTCCCGTGAAGTTGCGGATGAAGGCTTCCTCGAAGTCCACCCACGTGTTGATGCTGCCCATCGGCAGGCTGTTCAACCACGTGCGGGCCGACCCTTGGAGCATGAGCGGTGCGTAGCGCACGGCGAGACGACGATTGGCACCGGCGATGCCAATGGTCGTGGTGTAGTCGGTGAGCCAGTCTTCTGGCTTCACCGTCCCGTTGTACTTGGGGGTGTCGCGGGGGAGCATGAATCCTTTGGGGAAGGGCTCCTCCCGGATGCGCGGGCCGAAGCACGCCGGCCCGATAGCGCCGCTCTCCTCCACCTCCAGGGAGTGAGTGAGCTGATCGAGGCGGTGGCGAGCGTCGGCGTCGTTGATGGCGCGCGGGCCGAGTCGACTTGCGGCCAGGCCACGGGGGGCCGGGTCGGTTGGAGCCGGACGCCCGCCATGCTGGCCGGGTCCGCGCTGGGTCTCTAGGACGGGCTCGTCGCCCAATCCGCCGGCGGCTGTAGCGGCTGGGTCACGCCGAGTCCGGGCTCGGCTGGAGTGCGCCTCGCCGGGTGGCGAGGAAGCGGTGTGCAGAAGTTCGTCGGGCCCGCCAAGGCGGGCGGAGCCAGATCCCGCCGGCTTGGCGAGCTGGTTGAGGCGGTCCTACTGGGTGTTGGCGGCATGGAGGAGTTCACGCATCCGCCCGATGCGCTCTTTCAGCTCCTCACCCGCGAGCTGGTCCAGGCCGGCTGCGGCTGCCTGGGCAGCGCGCATGTTCGTCGCTGGGGTCTCGTAGACGGTTGTGACGGCGCCGAGGGCCCGGCCGATCGCTCCTCCCCGGGCACACACATCGGCGACCCGGCTTGGCTCGGCCGCGGCGGGCGTGAATCCGTAGGCGGCATCGCGCTCCAGCTGAGCGGCATCGAGGCGACGCTGAGTGGCGGCGAGCGTCTCAGATAGGTCCAGCATCTGCTGGCGCCTTTCCTCGAGCTGGGTTCGGGCCTCAGCGACGTTGGTGGCGTCGACGTCGGTGCCGATGGGGATGCGGAGGCTCTGCATCGCGGCGCGCAACGGATCGGACGGCTCGATCCGATCCACTGCGGCCCTGGCTTCGGCAGCCTTCCTCGTCTTGCTTGACGAGGAGGAGGCGCCGTCGCCGGTGACGAAGACCTCCGCAAGGACGTCCATTGCCCCGGCGGAAACGCCGCCGCCGAGGGAGAGGGGAGAGTCGGAGTAGCTGAGCACCTCGCTGGGGTACTCGTCGGCCGCGAACGCATCGGAGATGCGCAACGCGGCGAAGGAGGCGCCAAGCACACCGATGACGTCGTCCGCCAGAGCGACGGACTCGTCGGTGTAGGAGAAGGGCCCCGTCTGAAGCATGCTCCCGGCCAGCTCCTCGAGCTGCCCCACGGTGGGCGCCAACTGTTGTGGTGGGCGCACGACAGATGCCAAGGGATGGCTAAAGAGAGGATGAGGCTCGAGGGCGCTGGTGGACTCCTAAGTGGGCTGGGCGCCATTCCCCCTAGGGCCCATGCGCCTAGGGTTGGGGGGGGAACCCTAAAGGGGGCGCGCCCCTTGGCATGGGGGGCAAGCCCCCTCCCCCTTGGCCTCCGCCCCCCCTCTAGATCCATCTGGAGGGGGCCGGCCCCCTTCCCCCTTTGCCCTATAAATAGAGGGGTAGAGGGAGGGCAGCCGCACCACATCCAAGGCGCAGCCCTCCCTCTCCCCAACACCTCCTCCTCCTCCGCGAAGCTTGGTGAAGCCCTGCCGGAGTACCACGCTGCTCCAACACCACCACGCCGTCGTGCTGCTGCTGGACGGAGTCTTCCCCAACCTCTCCCTCTCTCCTTGCTGGATCAAGGCGTGGGACACGTCACCAGGCTGCACGTGTGTTGAACGCGGAGGCACCGTTGTTCGGCGCTTGTATCGGAATCAACCGCGATCTGAATCGCTACGAGTACGACTCCCTCATCCGCGTTTGTGTAACGCTTCCGTGTCGTGATCTTCAAAGGTATGAAGATGCACTCCCCTCTCGTTGCTAGTACACTCCATAGATTGATCTTGGTGATGCGTAGAATTTTTTTAATTTCTGCAACGATCCCTAACAGTGGCATCATGAGCTAGGTCTATGTGTAGTTTCTATGCATGAGTAGAACACAAGTTGTTGTGGGCGTCAATTTTGTCAATTTACTTGCAGTTACTAGTCTTATCTAGATTCGGCGGCATCGTGGGACGAAGCGGCCCGGACCGACCTTACACGTACGCTTACGTGAGACATGTTCCACCGACTGACATGCACTAGTTGCATAAGGTGGCTAGCGGGTGACATACTCTCCCACTTTAGTCGGATCGGATTCGATGAAAAGAGTCCTTATGAAGGGTAAATAGAAATTGGCATATCACGTTGTGGTTTTGGCGTAGGTAAGAAACATTCTTGCTAGAAACCTATAGCAGCCACGTAAAAACTTGCAACAACAATTAGAGGACGTCTAACTTGTTCTTGCAGCATATGCCTTGTGATGTGATATGGCCAAAAGGATGTGATGAATGATATATGTGATGTATTTGATTGATCATGTTCTTGTAATAGGAATCACGACTTGCATGTCAATGAGTATGACAACCGGCAGGAGCCATAGGAGTTGTCTTAATTTATTGTGTGACCCACGTGTCACTAAAAACGCCATGTAATTACTTTAGTTTATTGCTAACCGTTAGCCATAGTAGTAGAAGTAATAGTTGGCGAGACAACTTCATGAAGACACGATGATGGAGATCAATGATGATGGAGATCATGGTGTCATGCCGGTGACGATGATGATCATGGCGCCCCGAAGATGGTGATCAAAAGGAGCAAAATGATATTGGCCATATCATGTCACTATTTGATTGCATGTGATGTTTATCATGTTTTTGCATCTTATTTGCTTAGAACGACGGTAGCTTAAATAAGATGATCCCTCGCAATAATTTCAAGAAAGTGTTCCCCCTAACTGTGCACCGTTGCTAAGGTCCGTTGTTCCGAAGCACCACGTGATGATCGGGTGTGATAGGTTCTAACGTTCGCATACAACGGGTGTAAGCCAGATTTACACACGCAATACGCTTAGGTTGACTTGACGAGCCTAGAATGTACAGACATGGCCTCGGAACACGGAAGACCGAAAGGTTGAACATGAGTCGTATAGAAGATACGATCAACATGAAGATGTTCACCGATGATGACTAGTCCGTCTCACGTGATGATCGGACACGGCCTAGTTGACTCGGATCATGTATCACTTAGATGACTAGAGGGATGTCTGTCTGAGTGGGAGTTCATTAAATAATTTGATTAGATGATCTTAATTATCATGAACATAGTCTAAAAAACTTTGCAATATGTCTTGTAGATCAAATGGCCCACGCTAATGTTGCCCTCAACTTCAACGCGTTCCTAGAGAAAACAAGGCTGAAAGACGATGGTAGCAACTACACGGACTGGGTCCGTAACCTGAGGATTATCCTCATAGCTGCCAAGAAAGCATATGTTCTTGAAGCACTGCTAGGTGATGCACCTGTTTTCCCAGCAACTCAAGACATTATGAATGCCTGGCAGTCGCGTAGTGATGATTACTCCCTGGTTCAGTGCGGCATGCTTTACAGCTTAGAACCGGGGCTCCAAAAGCGTTTTGAGCAGCACAGAGCATATGAGATGTTCCAAGAGCTGAAAATGGTTTTCCAAGCTCATGCCCGGGTCGAGAGATATGAAGTCTCCGACAAGTTCTACAGTTGTAAGATGGAGGAGAATAGTTCTGTCAGCGAGCACATACTCAAAATGTCTGGGTTACACAATCGCTTATCTCAGCTGGGAGTTAATCTCCCGGATGACGCGGTCGTTGACAGAATCCTTCAGTCGCTCCCACCTAGCTACAAGAGCTTTGTGATGAACTTCAATATGCAGGGGATGGAAAAGACCATTCCTGAGGTATATTCAATGCTGAAATCAGCGGAGGTGGAGATCAAAAAGGAACATCAAGTGTTGATGGTCAATAAAACCACTAGTTTCAAGAAAGGCAAGGGTAAGAAGAACTTCAAGAAGGACGGCAAGGGAGTTGCCGCGCCTGGTAAGCCAGTTGCCGGGAAGAAGCCAAAGCATGGACCCAAGCCTGAGACTGAGTGCTTTTATTGCAAGGGAAACGGTCACTGGAAGCGGAACTGCCCCAAGTACTTAGCGGATAAGAAGGCCGGCAATACCAAAGGTATATGTGATATACATGTTATTGATGTGTACCTTACCAGTGCTCGTAGTAGCTCCTGGGTATTTGATACCGGTTCGGTTGCTCATATTTGTAACTCAAAACAGGAGCTGCGAATAAGCGGAGACTGGCGAAGGACGAGGTGACGATGCGCGTCGGGAATGGTTCCAAGGTCGATGTGATCGCCGTCCGCACGCTACCTCTACGTTTACCTACATGATTAGTTTTAAACCTCAATAATTGTTATTTAGTACCAGCTTTGAGCATGAACATTGTATCTGGATCTCGCTTAATGCGAGATGGCTACTCATTTAAATCTGAGAATAATGGTTGTTCTATTTATATCAGAGATATGTTTTATGGTCATGCCCCGCTAGTCAATGGTTTATTCTTATTTAATCTCGAACGTGATGTTACACATATTCATAGTGTGAATGCCAAAAGATGTAAGGTTGATAATGATAGTCCCACATACTTGTGGCACTGCCACCTTGGTCACATTGGTGTCAAACGCATGAAGAAACTCCATGCAGATGGACTTTTGGAGTATCTTGATTATGAATCATTTAACACGTGCGAACCATGCCTTATGGGCAAGATGACCAAGAATCCGTTCTCCGGAACAATGGAGCGAGCAACCAACTTATTGGAAATCATACATACTGATGTGTGCGGTCCAATGAGCCCTGAGGCTCGCGGTGGTTATCGCTATGTTCTCACCCCCACTGATGACTTAAGTAGATATGGGTATGTCTACTTAATGAAACACAAGTCTGAGACTTTTGAAAAGTTCAAGGAATTTCAGAGTGAGGTTGAGAATCAACATGACAGGAAAATCAAGTTCTTACAATCAGATCATGGGGGAGAATATTTGAGTCACGAATTTGGCACACACTTAAGGAAATGTGGAATTGTTTCACAACTCACGCCGCCTGGAACACCTCAGCGTAATGGTGTGTCCGAACGTCATAATCGCACTCTATTAGATATGGTGCGGTCTATGATGTCTCTTACCGATCTACCACTATCATTTTGGGGTTATGCTTTAGAGACTGCCGCATTCACTTTAAATAGGGCTCCGTCGAAATCCGTTGAGACGACACCGTATGAATTATGGTTTGGGAAGAAACCTAAGCTGTCGTTTCTGAAAGTTTGGGGATGCGATGCTTATGTCAAGAAACTTCAACCTGAAAAGCTCGAACCCAAGCCGGAAAAATGCGTCTTCATAGGATACCCTAAGGAAACTATTGGGTATACCTTCTACCTTAGATCCGAAGGCAAGATCTTTGTTGCCAAGAATGGATCCTTTCTAGAGAAAGAGTTTCTCTCGAAAGAAGTAAGTGGGAGGAAAGTAGAACTTGATGAAGTACAGCCTCTTGAACCGGAAAGTAGCGCAGCTCAACAAAATGTTTCTGTGGTGCCTGCACCGACTAGAGAGGAAGTTAATGATGATGATCAAGGAACTTCGGATCAAGTTACTACTGAACTTCGTAGGTCCACAAGGACATGTTACACACCAGAGTGGTATGGCAACCCTGTCCTAGAAATAATGTTGTTGGACAACGGTGAACCTTCGAACTATGAGGAAGCGATGGCGGGCCCAGACTCCAACAAATGGCTTGAAGCCATGAAATCCGAGATAGGATCCATGTATGAAAACAAAGTATGGACTTTGACAGACTTGCCCGATGATAGGCGAGCCATAGAAAATAAATGGATCTTTAAGAAGAAGACAGACGCGGATGGAAATGTGACGATCTACAAAGCTCGGCTTGTCGCTAAGGGTTATCGACAAGTTCAAGGGGTTGACTACGATGAGACCTTCTCACCCGTAGCGAAGCTGAAGTCCGTCCGAATCATGTTAGCAATTGCCGCATTCTATGATTATGAGATATGGCAAATGGACGTCAAAGCGACATTCCTTAATGGTTTCCTTAAGGAAGAATTGTATATGATGCAACCGGAAGGTTTTGTCGATCCTAAGAATGCTGACAAGGTATGCAAGCTCTAACGCCCAATCTATGGGCTGGTGCAAGCATCTCGGAGTTGGAACATTCGCTTTGATGAGATGATCAAAGCGTTTGGGTTTACGCAGATTTATGGAGAAGCCTGTGTTTACAAGAAAGTGAGTGGGAGCTCTGTAGCATTTCTCATATTATATGTGGATGGAATACTATTGATGGGAAATAATATAGAACTCTTGGAAAGCATAAAGGCCTACTTGAATAAGTGTTTTTCAATGAAGGACCTTGGAGAAGCTGCTTATATATTAGGCATCAAGATCTATAGAGATAGATCGAGACGCCTCATTGGTCTTTCACAAAGCACGTACCTTGACAAGATATTGAAGAAGTTCAATATGGATCAGTCCAAGAAGGGGTTCTTGCCTGTATTGCAAGGTGTGAGATTGAGCGCGGCTCAATGCCCGACCACGGCAGAAGATAGAGAAAATATGAGTGTCATCCCCTATGCCTCTGCCATAGGGTCTATTATGTATGCCATGCTGTGTACCAGACCTGATGTAAACCTTGCTGTAAGTTTGGTAGGAAGGTACCAAAGTAATCCCGACATGGAACACTGGACAACGGTCAAGAATATCCTGAAGTACCTGAATAGGACTAAGGATATGTTTCTCGTTTATGGAGGTGACGAAGAGCTCGTCGTAAAGGGTTACGTTGATGCTAGCTTCGACACAGATCTGGATGACTCCAAGTCACAAACCGGATACGTGTATATTTTCAATGGTGGGGCAGTCAGCTGGTGCAGTTGCAAGCAAAGCGTCGTGGCGGGATCTACATGTGAAGCGGAGTACATGGCAGCCTCGGAGGCAGCACATGAAGCAATCTGGATGAAGGAGTTCATTACCGACCTAGGAGTTATTCCCAATGCGTCGGGCCCGATGACTCTCTTCTGTGACAACACTGGAGCTATTGCCCTTGCCAAGGAGCCCAGGTTTCACAAGAAGACTAGGCATATCAAGCGTCGCTTCAACTCCATTCGTGACAATGTTCAAGATGGAGACATCGAGATTTGTAAAGTGCATACGGACCTGAATGTCGCAGATCCGTTGACTAAACCTCTTCCACGTGCAAAACATGATCAATACCAGAACTCTATGGGTGTTCGATTCATCACAATGTAACTAGGTTATTGACTCTAGTGCAAGTGGGAGACTGTTGGAAATATGCCCTAGAGGCAATAATAAAATGGTTATTATTATATTTCCTTGTTCATGATAATTGTCTATTGTTCATGCTATAATTGTATTAACCGGAGACCGTAATACATGTGTGAATACGTAGACCACAACATGTCCCTAGTGAGCCTCTAGTTGACTAGCTGATTGATCAATAGATGGTCACGGTTTCCTAACCATGGACATTGGATGTCATTGATAACAGGATCGCATCATTAGGAGAATGATGTGATGGACAAGACCCAATCCTAAGCATAGCACAAAGATCGTATAGTTCGTCTGCTAGAGCTTTTCTAATGTCAAGTATCCTTTCCTTAGACCATGATATTGTGCAACTCCCGGATACCGTTGGAGTACTTTGGGTGTGCCAAACGTCACAACGTAACTGGGTGGCTATAAAGGTGCACTACGAGTAACCCCGAAAGTATCTGTTGGGTTGGCACAAATCGAGACTGGGATTTGTCACTCCGTATGACGGAGAGGTCTCTCTGGGCCCACTCGGTAAGACATCATCATAATGAGCTCAATGTGAGTAATGGGTTGGTCACGGGATGATGTGTTATGAAACGAGTAAAGTGACTTGCCAGTAACGAGATTGAACGAGGTATTCGGATACCGACGATCGAATCTCGGGCAAGTAACCTACCGATTGGCAAAGGGAATTGTATACGGGATCGATTGAATCCTCGACATCGTGGTTCATCCGATGAGATCATCGTAGAACATGTGGGAGCCAACATGGGTATCCAGATCCTGCTGTTGGTTATTGGTCGGAGAGATGTCTCGGTCCTATCTGCATGATTCCCGAACCTGTAGGGTCTACACACTTAAGGTTCGATGACGCTAGGGTTATAGGGAAGGTTTGTACGTGGTTATCGAATGTTGTTTGGAGTCCCGGATGAGATCCCGGACGTCACGAGGAGTTCCGGATTGGTCCGGAGGTCACCGGAAGTGTTCGGGGGTTTATCGGTATTGTACCGAGACCACCGAAGGGGTTCCGGGGGTCCACCGGGAGGGTCCACTTACCCCGGACGGCCCTATGGGCTGTTTGTGGAAGGGAACCAACCCCTAAGTGGGCTGGGCGCCATTCCCCCTAGGGCCCATGTGCCTAGGGTTGGGGGGAACCCTAAAGGGGGCGCGCCCCTTGGCATGGGGGGCAAGCCCCCTCCCCCTTGGCCGCCGCCCCCCCTCTAGATCCATCTGGAGGGGGCCGGCCCCCTTCCCCCTTCGCCTATAAATAGAGGGGTAGAGGGAGGGCAGCCGCACCACATCCAAGGCGCAGCCCTCCCTCTCCCCAACACCTCCTCCTCCTCCGCGAAGCTTGGCGAAGCCCTCCCGGAGTACCACGCTGCTCCAACACCACCACGCCGTCGTGCTACTGCTGGACGGAGTCTTCCCCAACCTCTCCCTCTCTCCTTGCTGGATGAAGGCGTGGGAGACGTCACCGGGCTGCACGTGTGTTGAACGCGGAGGCGCCGTTGTTCGGCGCTTGGATCAGAATCAACCGCGATCTGAATCGCTACGAGTATGACTCCCTCATCCGCGTTTGTGTAACGCTTCCGTGTCGTGATCTTCAAAGGTATGAAGATGCACTCCCCTCTCGTTGCTAGTAAACTCCATAGATTGATCTTGGTGATGCGTAGAAATTTTTTAATTTCTGCAACGATCCCCAGCAAACTTCTCGGGTTCTTTGTGTCGCAGCGCGGGATCGAGGCAAACCCAGACAAGATCAAGGCTATTGAACAGATTGAGGCGCCCAAGCGGATCAAGGATGTGCATCGGCTCACTAGCTGCGTTGCCGCCATGAGCCGATTCATCTCCAAGTCCGCCGAGCGCGCCCTTCCCTTTTTCAAAATCTTGAAGAAGGCGGGCCCAATGGAGTGGACCCCAGAAGCCGAGGCGGCATTGCTGGATCTGAAGAAATACCTTTCCTCCACGCCAATACTTGTTGCGCCTAAACCACAAGAGCCGTTGCTGCTGTATCTGGTGGCAACGAATCAAGTGGTCAGCGCCGCACTGGTAGCGCAGAGGGAGGTCGACGAGGAGGCAGTGGCAACAGCAGGACCAGCGGATAGCAAGCCAGAGATTCCCCCGGCAGGGCCTGATGCCGGCAAGGCAAGGCCCCCGGCAGAGTCCGGCCCCGTCGGTGCAGTACCCGCACAGTCAAGTGAAGTGGTGCAGAAGAAGAAGATGATGCAGCGCCCGGTTTACTTCGTCAGCTCCCTCCTGCAGGGGGCTAGGTCGAGGTACTCCGGTGTGTAGAAATTGCTCTTCGGCCTCCTTATGGCCTCGAGGAAGCTGCGTCATTACTTCCAAGCCCACGAGATCACTGTCGTCACCCGCCTCCCGTTGCAACGGATACTGCACAACCTAGATGCGACCGGAAGGATTGTGGAATGGGCCTTGGAGTTGTCGAGCTTTGGGTTGAAGTTTGAAAGTACCTCGACGATCCAAAGCAAAGTCTTGGCGGAGAACATTGCAGAATGGACCTCAACGCCCGACGAAGAAATCCAGGAGACCGCTCTCCCCGGCAAGGAAGCAGGCCGCGACTGGATCATGTACTTTGATGGGGCTTTCTCACTGCAAGGCGCCGGTGCCGGTGTGCTGCTTGTCGCACCCACCGGAGAGCAGCTCAAGTATGTGATCCAGATGCACTTTCCCAGGGAGATGTCCACAAACAATACTGCTGAGTACGAGGGGCTGCTTGCCGGTCTGAGGATCGCGGCAGACCTCGAGGTGAAGAAGGTCATCGTCAGGGGTGACTCGCAGCTTGTCGTCAGACAAGTCAACAAAGATTATCAGAGTCCATTGATGGAGGCCTACGTAGATGAGGTGAGGAAGCTGGAGGAGCGTTTTGACGGTATACAAGTGGAACACGTTCCCCGAGCGGAGAACGACATCGCTGACTACGTGTCGAAGTGCGCTGCATTCAAGCTACCTGTGGAACAAAGTACCTTTTTGCTCCGGTTAACTCAACCATCCGTCGAACCATCAACGGAGCAGAACAAGCGGAGGAAGTCAGGACCCGGCAAGTACTTTCCCGCCGAGTCCCCAGGGGCTGCCGGCAAGGGTGTTGCCGCGGATTCTAAGCCCGCCAAGGGGCAGCTGCCTCCGGCGGGGCGCCAGACCCTGGCCGTAGAGACGGCTGCCCCCATGGCGGAAGAGATGCCCTTGGTCCTTGTCGTCGAGCCCCAAGGTCCAGCATGGGCACAACATACCGTCCATTTCCTCCGGACAGGGGAACTTCCTGAGGAGCAGGAAGAAGCAGAAAAAGTAGCCCGTCGGTCTGCCTTGTACCAGTTCGTCGATGACGTCCTGTACAGAAAAAGACCGAACTGTGTGAAATTGAAGTGCATCCCCCGGGAGGAAGGACTGGAGCTGTTGGCAGAGATACATGGAGGCATGTGTGGCTCCCACAAAGGGTCAAGGGCCCTTGCCGCCAAGGCATTCCGGCAAGGCTTCTTCTGGCCCACCGCCCTCCAGGATGCAACGGAACTAGTAACCAAGTGTGAAGCGTCAGTTCCATTCAAAGAAGCTTTATCAACCAGCTCAAGCCCTTCAAACAATCCATCTCTCCTGGCCATTTTCGGTCTGGGGGCTCGACATACTGGGCCCTTTCCCCCGTGCTGTCGAGGGCTTTGAGTATTTGTATGTTGCAATCGACAAGTTCACAAAGTGGACGGAGGTGGAACCGGTGAGGAAGGTGACAGCACAGTCAGCCGTCAAGTTCTTCAAGGGACTAGTCTGCTATTTTGGTGTGCCAAACAGAGTCATCACCAACAACGGCACGCAGTTCACAAGCCACACCTTCATGCAGTACATTCAAGACCTCGGCAGCAAGGTCTGTTTTGCTTCCGTGGCACACCCACGGAGCAACGACCAAGCGGAGAGGGCAAATGCTGAAGTGTTGCGAGGCTTGAGAACGAAGACTTTTGACAAGCTGCACAAGAGCGGAAGGCGCTAGATTGATGAGTTGCCGACGGTTCTTTGGTCGATCAGGACGACGCCAAATCGAGCCACCGGCCAGACACCCTTTGCCCTAGTATATGGGGCAGAAGTAGTTCTCCCCACGGAACTCATATACGGGTCACCTCGAGTGTTCACTTATGATGAGCTTGAGCAAGAGCAGTTGCGGCAAGATGACGCAACACTCCTTGAGGAAGATCGTCTTCGGGCGGCTGTGAGAGCAGCACGCTACCAGCAGGCCTTGCACCGCTACCATAGCCGCAAGGTCCATGCCCGAAGCTTTGAGGAAGGCGACCTTGTTCTTCGGCGCGTTCAGTCAGCCAAGAATTCCAACAAGTTGACGCTAAAGTGGGAAGGCCCTTATCGAGTAATACGAGTCACCAGGCCCGGCGCAGTCTGCCGGGAGACCGAAGATGCTATCCCAGTGAGCAACTCCTGGAACATCGAGCATCTTCGCAAGTTTTACCCATAAGGCGCGGCTTGCCGGGACCCCCCGGCAAGCCACCTTTTGTACAAGCTTTGCCGCAAGGCATGTAACCCTCTGTACAAAGCCAGGCGCAGACCCTGAGCATAAATAAATGAAGCACTGGCGCCCTAATTTATAGCATGCATGCTAGGTCTAAGTCTCTTCCTCGGTTAGGGTTGGTAGTGCTTGGAGGCGACTAACCCCTAGCCTAGAGGTCGAGTATTACATTTTTCTGTTCTCTTTGGTTCGCAGGGCACTTCTGCTGAGCTGCCTGGGAAAAGGAGAACGAACTGGCACTCCGGCCCCGGCAGGGCAAGGCTGCAGGGGGCTGAAGATACAAGGATCCAGCCACGGCAAGCCAGGGTTGCTGGGGACTGGAGATTTAGATAAGTTTTTCATCCCCCTGTTATGCATTTCCGTATAGAACTAGGACATGTGAAACCTCGTCTATGATCCAAAAAACACCATGCTCCCCTTTTCCCATACCTGAGAGCTACCTCCTGGGTCGGAATTTGGTAGTAGTTGCAGTGGCGAGGAGATGAACGAGGGGCCTAACTCTACTTCGCCCCTGCCTCCGCCAAGAGCGCGAGAATGGTCGACTGAAGTGGGGAACGGCAAGGCCTGTTGCCGGGCGACAATGTTTACCTTAAAAATAACAAGGATTCATCCTTGGCATGGGCCTCGCTCACGCACAAAGAACCCGGCAAGCACCCTTTTTCATTAAAAACGTCCCATACAGGTACATTTCGTACGGAAATAAAAACATGAGCAACGGGATTACAAGCTTTAAATCTAACAAGTGTCCGCCGGCTTACAAACTGAAAAGATATAAGGTGCCCGTAATCCCTTTCTTGTCCCTCTCCTCAGAAGGTGGAGCAAGACGGCGGAGAGCAAAAGGGGCGCCTAGGCGAGGTGCGAGGAACAGAAGGCACCAAGAGAACATCTTGGTGCCGGGAAAGGAGCTGGAAGACGAGGCAGCGGGCCGGCAATACGCGACGAAGGCGTCAGTGCCCGCGTACTCCGAGTTGACGGCCGCCACCCGCCTTCTTCGCCTTCTCCGGCCCTCCTACGCCAGCCGCCCAAGGAGACGACGGGGAGCACCCCGATGGAGAGCTTGGCGAGGATGGCCCCCGGCAGGGCACGTGGCCGAGGAAGGGGCGGCGCGGTCAGTCAAAGTCGGAGTCGGCATCCTGCCGCTCGACTCCCTCGTCGCCGATGTCGTTGTCCTCCTCGTCACTCCCGCTTGAGGAGAAATCTTCATCGTCAGAGGAGCTCTCAATGCAGCACTTCAGGCGAGTTCCATGGTCTCCGAAGACCTTGACGGAGAGCAAGCCGCCCTCCATTAACTTGAAGTAGAGGACGAGCCCCACCGTCAAGCTATGGATGCGGGCAAACGTCTTCCATCCGCGACGGAGATACATGACATGCGGAGCGTGGAAGTCAACGTCGACCCGCGTGCCGCCGGTCCCGCAGCCCCTCATGTGCAATCTGAGGATCTGGGGCGGATCGAGCTCCATCTCCTGGGCGTAGGGGGTGGGAAGACGGAGACGACGATGCGGTGGCCGGCGCAGCCTAATGAAGAATTAGCGGGGCCGGTCCCCGACGTGACCCTCCATCACAGGAGGCACCGCTGGCAGAGGCACGGCCGTCGCGCCACCGCGTCCTCCTCTCCCCCGGCCGCCGCGGCGACCTCGGCCACGCCCCTCCCCCTTCCTCTCGTGGCTGGCTCCGCCACCGCGGGCTCGTGGGAAGCAGGGACGCGCTGACGAGCAGCGACCCTGGCCGTCACCGTCGATGGCCCAACACCTCCTCTCGCCATGGCAGATGGAGGGAAGAAGCAAAGGTGAAAAAGGATGGATGCGGAAGGAATGTGGGATGACGCCCTCCCTCCCCTCCTTATAAAGAGGCGGGGTCGAGGCTCGGCCGCCCCACTCAGCCAATCCAGCCATAGGAGGCGCGGGGAATCGGGACTGACCCGCTGCCCCAATCAGCGACGGCCCGGTTTCCCGCTTCCGCCACCTGCCACTTGCATGGAGGACGCGTGGTGGACGAGCAGGACCGAAAAGACGGGTGAGACGACCGTTCCCCGCCCCATGATCATGGGGCGTGGACGCCTCGAAGACTGCGACCCGAGCCCATTCAGTAAATGAGCCGCGCCTCCACGCCTCCCTCTTTTTATGGGGAAGGCGCGAGCCGCCTCTTTACCATGATGTGACGCATGCATGCGGAAACCACCCCACGCATGCCACCCACGTCACACGCAACCCCCCACGTCGCGCGTTCAACACGAGTCATGGGGAAGCGCAGCGGACGAAGAGTTACTGCGGTAAAATCCCGCCCCGACTGCCCGCGTAGCATTTTGGGCCTGGCCCAACAACGTGTCGCGCTGAGGTGTGGCCCAGGCCCGGGGGCTCCTGTCGGTGTACAAAAGTAGGGCTCTCCTTTTGACCCCTTTACTTGTGCACGGGCAGTCAGAGCCACGCGCCGCGGCCACACGTAACAGGGCAAGGGAGGGAAGCCGGAGAGAAGCCGAAGCCAAAGATGGCCAAGGCAACGCCAAGGCCAAGAACACAAAGAGCAGAAGGGAGAACCAGGCTCCCCCGGCAAGACCCTTGCCGGGGAAGCCTCAGCAGCCCCGGCATGAGCCTTGCCTGAGCGGCGCGTCCAACGCCAACAGAGTGAGCCACCCTTGAGCCCGCAGGTTCCAACACCGACTAAGTTGGAACCGAGGCTCGGGAGGCACCTCTGCGATGGCATGCAGATCTTTGTCAAGATCATGGATATATGAGATCAGATGAGGACCAGAAGACGGCGACCCTCGGCGGGATCCTTGCCGAGGAAAGCCACAAGGCCCCCGACAAGATCCTTGCCGGGGACGACTGCGTGCCACGGCAAGAACCTTGCCGGGCCCCCGGCAAGGCCCTTGCCGAGGACGTCGGCGGGGCCACTGCCAGGCCTGCACCAACCAAGACTCTACCGCCGTTCGCATGCAGCTGCCAGCCCGACCAGTTGGGCTGGCACCTGCGTGGCAACATGCGGCTTCTAGGCCGGATCAGCAAGTGCCTGCGTGGCGGCATGTGAAGACCCTACCACCGTGCCACCTCAGCTGCTTGCCTGCCTACATGGCGCCGCATGCATCACTGGCCAGGGCGAGTGTCAAAGCGAGGAGGAGCGGCGACGGACGGGACGGGCCTCGCTCCCGTCCCCGATAAAGCTAGGGGACACCTAAGCGACGCATTAAATGTGTCTTGTCCTGTAATATGGGCGATAAGCTCATAGTACTGTAGGCCTTTCCACCTCCTGTATGCCACTGTGGCAGCCCCTTTCGACTATAAAAGGAGGCCCATGGCGTACTGGAGAGGGATTCGGCTCTTTTGAACTACACGGCCACCGTAGCTAGTTCGAGAGCTCAAGAACACTCAATACATCCACCAAAGCAGGACTAGGGTTTTACGCATCCTCGTGGCCCGAACCTGGGTAAACGATCCTTGTGCTGACTATTAATCCTGCTCTTCTCACAACCCCGCGCCCCGGCAACCGTAGTAGGGATTCTTGTGATCCCATAGGCGTCGTTTCCCACCGACAGGGGGGGTTTGGCTCCCACCACATGTGTGGGCGTTAGCATTGTCCAACTTTTATATAGCTTAATGTACGATGAGCCATGCGCTCTACTCACGAGCACGCGAGCACCCTTTAAATTTGTAGGTGCAACAGGAATAAAACAAGATATATCACCCTATGTTTTCATAGGCTGATTAGGAAATTGCTAATGGAGCTTGAGCTCCATGGAGCCTAAAATTTGAAAAATTCAAAAATTAAATGTTTAGGTTTCAAAAAAGCTCTGAAAAAATTATGTACATACATATGGTTCTATACTACTTGCATGTAAAGTATCATTTTTTAGAAGAGGAGGATTACCTCGGCCTTTGCATCTCTGAACGATGCATGCAGCCATTTTATTCATTATTAACAAAGACCTTCCAAAGTAGTACATTATGTAGTCTTAAGCCACCATCTTAGTAACAACTGTCGCTACTCTATCCACCTAATGAAGGGGTACCGATAGTCTGAGCCTAATACCAAACAGACATTTCACAAATGCCTAACATCTAAAGAAAGAGGCCCCAACGAAGGCACATACTAGGTTTGGGGCACAAACTGGTCCGACACACTCTTTGTGTCGTCGCCGCCATCTTCCATCAATCCATCTTCAGAGCAAAAACTGATACACCTACCTTGCCAGGCCTCTCTACCATCGACTCCACCATGAGCCTGACAGCATCCTCCTCATGCGCGAGTCCATCTCCGCGCACCGGACTCCGAGTCTCCACAGTGCCATGCCGCTGAGATCCGCCGCCATCAATGTGTAAGATGAAGCACCGCTCCACCAAAGAGGTCGTCCGTTGTTCCCTCGAGCCTGTGTGTACCTCCATTGATGAGGCACGAACTAGCGAGACGCTAATTCGTGCGTGTAGGTGGCCCGATCTTTCACGGCGATGCTCGATCAACAATTCCTTCTCGCAGCCTCCAAGAATAATTCTCACTCGCGTATGAAAATACACGAACAAAAAATAATGATCCCCTTGGATCAGCATGTAGGCGTCGATGTGATGATCAAGCCCCCGTCGCTAGTAATTTCCTTGATGGAAAAATCACAGATAATACACACGATATGGTCGTCTATGACTTGGACGTTTTTCTGTATATTTCATAACTCAAATAAAAGTAATAAAACTCATCCCAAATGATAACGCCCACACGTGTGGCATTGCACATCGCCCACACGCCTTAATCCACGTTAATTCTGTTTTGCACGAATCCTAAAGGAATCTGTTAGAATCTGAGTGCCACGTGGGCATCATCGTGTGTGTGGGCGTTGGAGAGTTCGCCCACACGCTGCACAACACGCGGTTTGCCAGCTACGCGGTGTGGGTGAACTAGTTTCTGCCCACACAGCCACCACCTAGTCCACGCGCGTGTGGGCGAACTGCTTTTCGCCCACACGACACCCGTACATTGTTGGATGGCAACTGCAGTTGCGCGTACGTGGCAACTAGGTAAACACACATGGCAACTATGATTCATTGCTAGAGCGGAACTGGAGTTACGCGTAGGTGGCAACCAGATAAACACATATGGCAACTGTGATTAACCATACATGGCAACTATGGTTGGACCACACGTGGCACCTAGGTAAACACACATGGCAACTATTGTTTGACCATATATGGAAAGTAGTTAATCACACACAGCAACTATGCTTTGATTAGACGCGTCAACTACCATAAATTAGACATGACAACTATAGTTAACCAAAACAGAGAGAGTTGCCATGCTTTTACAACTACATTTGCCATCCCGGAAAACTAGATCTGCCATCCCGGATGGCAACTAAATCGTCATCCCACGGGTACCTAACGTAGCTGCGCCAGGACGTGTGGGCATATTTACTTCTTGCCACACGCGTTGGGTGATGATGAGTAGTACTTGTTGGACGTGTGGCACGAAGTAGCCGCGCCCACACGTGTGGGCAATTCTAATATTCGCCCACATACAGCCCGTGTGTGCTGCCTCGTACTCACGCCACACACAGTGTGTGGGCAGATGTCTAGTATGCCACACGTGTGGGCGTTATCAAGACCTTAACTCATCCCTCGTACAATGACAAACCATTAGCTTTTATATGGCTTATTAATCTAACCTAGACTCCTAACCACCCACGTCAAATCCTGACTTGACAAATAAAGAAATCCTAATTGAAAAGGAAAATAACTCACGCATTATACTAGCTAGCTAGCCGGTTGACAAAAAACAAAAATAAGAATCCTAACAAACTTTTACTTGAATTCTGCCTACACAACTTAACATGGAGGCGTACGGAAATTCGGCTCCACAGAAGCTGGCGCTGATTCCTTCTTAATCTCATGTATTTTCTTGTAACGTGGCCGAACAAAATCTCTTACCATCTTATCTGTACGTGTCTTCCCTTGCATCATTTCATTTATCAAACATGTTCGTACACTTTTAGAGTCCATGTGTACACGACCATACACTGACGTTCCAAACATATCTCCTGAATTCAATAAACGGGTCATGTAATTGGTCTTTGGTTTCCGCATCACAGAATTGATTTTCGGTCCACATAATTGACGCAGATGACCATCGTTTCCTCGATGAGATCTAGTTGCGTGCATGATATTATTTTCCACTACCTTTTCAGGGCTTGACTCATTAGTTGGCTCAGCTTGGGTAGTATCAACAATCAATGGGACCATCTATATCATCCTCCCTCCCTTCAAACGAAACCGTCCTCGGTTTCGAGTCAGTTCTTAACATGATCTTCCTCTCCGAAACTTGTTGCTCTCTAGTGATTGCATTGTCCACCATTGGCTTTAGCACGTGCTTCCTCCCACCATGCATGAATGTGTATGTGTTCGATCTTCCAGCATGCACAACATCATGATCGTACTTCCACGGTCTTCATAATAGCAACTGACAAACGTCCATCGGCAAGACATCACAATCCACCTTGTCGATATAATCTCCTACAGTAAATGGCACACGCACCTTATGTGTAATCTTTAATTTTTTGGAGTTGTATAGCCACTCCACATGGTGCGGTTTTGGATGCCGCCACATGGACAAACCCAATGCATGGACAATATCTTTACTAATGGAGTTTGTGAAGGAAATATGCCCTAGAGGCAATAATAAAGTTGTTATTTATATTTCCTTATATCATGGTAAATGTTTATTATTCATGCTAGAATTGTATTAACCGGAAACTTAGTACATGTGTGAATACATAGACAAACAGAGTGTCACTAGTATGCCTCTACATGACTAGCTCGTTGAATCAAAGATGGTTAAGTTTCCTAGCCATAGACATGAGTTGTCATTTGATTAACGGGATCACATCATTAGAGAATGATGTGATTGACTTGACCCATTCCGTTAGCTTAGCACTTGATCGTTTAGTATGTTGCTATTGCTTTCTTCATGACTTATACATGTTCCTATGACTATGAGATTATGCAACTCCCGAATACCGGAGGAACGCCTTGTGTGCTATCAAACGTCACAACGTAACTGGGAGATTATAAAGATGCTCTAGAGGTGTCTCCGAAGGTGTTTGTTGGGTTGGCATAGATCGAGATTAGGATTTGTCACTCCAAGTATTGGAGAGGTATCTCTGGGCCCTCTCGGTAATGCACATCACTATAAGCCTTGCAAGCAATGTAAATAATGAGTTAGTTATGGGATGATGCATTATGGAACGAGTAAAGAGACTTTCCGGTAACGAGATTGAACTAGGTATTGAGATATTGACGATCGAATCTTGGGCAAGTAACATACCGATGACAAAGGGAACAACGTATGTTGTTATGTGGTTAGACCGATAAGATCTTCGTAGAAAATGTAGGAGCCAATATGAGCATCCAGGTTTCGCCGTTGGTTATTGACCAGAGATGAGTCTCGGTCATGTCTACATAGTTCTCGAACCCGTAGGGTCCGCACGCTTAACATTCGGTGACGATCGGTATTATGAGTTTACGTGTTTTGATGTACCAAAGGTTGTTCGGAGTCCCGGATGAGATCGGGGACATGACGAGGAGTCTCAAAATGTTCGAGACATAAAGATCAATATATTGGAAGGCAATATTCGGACATCGGAAAGGTTCTCAGTGGTTCGGGTATTTATCGGAGTCCGGAGAGTTATGGGAATTTGCCGGGGAGTATATGGGCCTTGTTGGGCTTTAGGGGAGAGAGAGGGGCTGCCTAGGGTAGGCCGCGCCCCCCCAAGGCCAATTCCGAATTGGACTAGGAGGAGGGGCGCCGCCCCCTCCTTCCTTCTCTTCTCTCTTCCCCTTCCTTCTCTCCTACTCCTACTACTTGGAAGGGGGGGAATCCTACTCCCGGTGGGAGTAGGACTCCCCAGGGCGCGCCATAGTAGAGGGCCGGCCCTCCCCCTCCTCCACTCATTTATATACGGGGGAGGGGGCACCCCATAGACACACAAGTTGATCATTGATCTCTTAGCCATGTGCGGTGCCCCCCTCCACCATAATCCACCTCGGTCATATCGTCGTAGTGCTTAGGCGAAGCCCTGTGCCGGTAGCTTCATCATCACCGTCATCACGTCGTCGTGCTGACGAAGCTCTCCCTCGAAGCTCTACTGGATCGTGAGTTCGTGGGATGTCACTGAGCTGAACGTGTGCAGATCGCAGAGGTGCCGTACGTGTGGTACTAGGATCGATCGATCGTGAAGACGTACGACTACATCAACCGCGTTGTCACAACACTTCCGCTTTCGGTCTACGAGGGTACGTGGACAACACTCTCCCCTCTCGTTGCTATGCATCACCATGATCTTGCGTGTGCGTAGGATTTTTTTTAAATTACTACGTTCCCCAACAGTGGCATCCGAGCCAGGTTTATGCGTAGATGTAATATGCACGAGTAGAACACAAGTGAGTTGTGGGAGATACTAGTCATACTGCTTACCAGCATGTCATACTTGATTCGGTGGTATTGTTGGATGAAGCGGCTCGGACCGACATTACGCGTACGCTTACGCGAGACTGGTTCTACCGACGTGCTTCGCACACAGGTGGCTGGCGGGTGTCAGTTTCTCCAACTTTAGTTGAATCCAGTCTGGCTACGCCCGGTCCTTGTTGAAGGTTAAAACAACACATACTTGACGAAATATCATTGTGGTTTTGATGCGTTGGTAAGAACGGTTCTTACTCAGCCTGTAGCAGCCATGTAAAACATGCAACAACAAAGTAGAGGACGTCTAACTTGTTTTTGCAGGGCATGTTGTGATGTGATATGGTCAAGACATGATGCTAAATTTTATTGTATGAGATGATCATGTTTTGTAACAGAGTTATCGGCAACTAGCAGCAGCCATATGGTTGTCGCTTTATTGTATGAAATGCAATCGCCATGTAATTGCTTTACTTTATCACTAAGCGGTAGCAATAGTCGTAGACGCAATAGTTGGCGAGACGACAACGATGCTTCGATGGAGATCAAGGTGTTAATCCGGTGACGATGGTGATCATGACGGTGCTTTGGAGATGGAGATCAAAGGCACAAGATGATGATGGCCATATCATATCACTTATATTGATTGCATGTGATGTTTATCCTTTATGCATCTTATTTTTCTTAGTTCGACGGTAGCATTATAAGATGATCTCTCACTAAATTTCAAGGTACAAGTGTTCTCCCTGAGTATGCACCATTGCGACAGTTCTTCGTGCTGAGACACCACGTGATGATCGGGTGTGATAAGCTCTACGTTCACATACAACGGGTGCAAGCCAGTTTTGCACACGCAGAATACTCGGGTTAAACTTGACGAGCCTAGTGTATGCAGATATGGCCTCGGAACATTGGAGACCGAAAGGTCGAGCGTGAATCATATAGAAGATATGATCAACATAGTGATGTTCACCATTGAAAACTACTCCATCTCACGTGATGATTGAACATGGTTTAGTTGATATGGATCACGTGATCACTTAGATGATTAGAGGGATATCTATCTAAGTGGGAGTTCTTAAGTAATATGATTAATTGAACTTTAATTTATCATGAACATAGTCCTGGTAGTATTAGCATATCTATGTTGTAGATCAATAGGTCACTTTTTGCTCCCCTGTTTTATTTTTTATATGTTCCTAGAGAAAACTAAGTTGAAAGATGTTACTAGCAATGATGCGGTTTGGATCTGTGATCTGAGGATTATCCTCATTGCTGCACAGAAGAATGATGTCCTTGATGCACCGCTAGGTGACAGACCGATTGCAGGAGCAAATGCAGACGTTATGAACGTTTGGCAACCTCGATATGATGACTACTTGATAGTCTAGTGCACCATGCTTTACGGCTTAGAATCGGGGCTTCAAAGACATTTTTTGAAACGCCACGGAGCATATGAGATGTTCCAAGAGTTAAAATTAGTATTTCAGACTCATGCCCATGTCGAAAGGTATGAGACCTTTGACAAGTACTTTGCCTACAAGATGGAGGAGAATAGCTCAGCTAGTGAGCATGTGCTCAGAATGTCTAAGTACTACAATCACTTGAATCAAGTGGGAGTTAATCTTCTAGATAAGATAGTGATTGACAGAGTTCTCTAGTCACTATCCTGTGGCACCCCGGCTCAGAGCGACCGGTTTACCCTGCATTGCCAGCCCAGAGACCATGTCTTCTGGCAACACACAACATCTTGGTACAGAAAACAACCGCTTTATTGATGCTAGCGGATCAGAGTTTATATTACAACAGATGTCGAGGCCAAGCGGCACGCACGGTGCGGCTGAACAATATGTACATTATTTAGTGAACATAAAGGGGCCTTGATCATGACAACTACGCGGCAGCGGAACAACGTCGTAGAGGAAGCTCCATAGCACAGGGACACCGATGTGGACACGATCTGGACCTGGACAACACTCCTTTCCAACGAGACTTTCCTGAAATCTGGCATGATACGCCAGGTCAGTACATTGAATGTACTTGCAAGCTCACAACATGCATAATCATAATGACAAACAATATCATGATAATTAACCAATTAATAATAATGCAACACCATATGTCCAACATGCTGTGATCATGCTCGAACGTCCCTCAGGACGGACTTACCAATCGTGATCATTTACGGATCACAAACAAATCACCATCGTGATCTTGACAAAAGTAACTCGTGATCCTTACGGCGATCACAACCACGACCAATATTTGGTCTCGAACATCTCGATGGCCTTTCCACCATCATCAACAGTGCAAAGTTCATAACTTAGTGTGCAAATTTATTAAACGTTGACTCATGGTGGGACCTACTACGAGGCGTTCGTGACCGTGGACTCGGCTATCAATAGATTATACACTCTATAGATGTAGCACACTGTACCCACACCACGGAACCCATGGCCTCGCACTCCCATTCGGGTGGACCAACGGCATTCCGACGAAACCCCTCCATTGCCATGACACTCTCCCGGACACTCCGACCCAATCCCCAATGGGCTAGTCCTGGATGGCCCCGTGTCTACCAAAGACACAACGACCACCGTCGTTGCCAAAACAATCCCACTCGGGGACCCGGTACCATAATCTCAACAACGGGCACACAAGATTATGTCTGCTTACCGGGCCAGGGTAAGCATGCCTATAACCTTCCCTAGTTGGAGGCACCGACCAGAGGCATCTCAATGGACCGAATCAAGGCCTTCCCACAAAGGAAAATGTGGTTGCACTGGGAAAAACTCGATTCAGCGGCACCATGACCCAGTCAATGATATATTCAAGGTGAGTTATATTCAGGTTCAACTTAAAATGAAAATGACCGGTGTCATAGCATGCCATGAAATGCAATACTACACATGCATCACATATTAATGAAAATGACTGATGTCAACCATATTCACACTAAGCATAAACATCAACAACTTTTATTACTTTCCTGGTCAGGGTAATTCTCACTTTAACAAGATATTTTGTAGCAAGTTTTATTATTTTTCTCATGCAAGAAAATAACTTCGATTAATTTCTCATATACATAGCAAAAGTTATACTATCATCACCACAAGCAAATCCTAATTTCTTCACCAACCAAGTTAGGTTCAAACATTCTGTAAATCAAGCAGAATGGCTAAACAAGCACTTAACAGAATATTTTCTAGCAAATTTTACTATTCTATTTGTGCAAGAAAATAACTTTCAGTAAATACTCATATGCATAACAAATCATTTTATCATTACCACAAGTAGATCTTAGCTTCTTTACCAACTAAGCTAGTTTCAAACATTCTGTAAATCAAGCATAATAACTAACAAACACTTAACAGAACATAAATAACATAATAGTTATTTAAATGCATGGATTAATCATTTCATTCAAGTAAGAAAATCATAAATATTGAAATGACACCATGAAAATGTTTCTGTGGCTTGCCTTAGTGCAGATGAGGTTCACAAGCCATCTGGTGATCCTCAAGACAAGCCTCACCCTCTGAAAATAATTTTAAATACAAGAAGAAGATATCAAGAACACTTCTGAAAATCACCAGAAAATCTAGGCAGCACAGAAAAATCTCATTTTTGGTGAGATGCTAGATTTCTTTGCACAGAACACAATGCAAAAAGAATCAATTCATTTGGACTTATGGTTGAAGAGTTATGGCTGTTTGAAGCTTTCTGTAAATTCAAATGAATTTGAATAAAAATAAAACAAACTGGGGGGGGGGGGTGACGTCGAAGGCGTAAAGCCCAGGGGCGCCACCACTCGTACCGCTTCGCGCGCATACAGAGTGGCTGACCAGCGGGCCCCGCTAGTCAGGTGAGGAGGAGGGGGAGAAGGAAACAGAGGGGGTCGCGGCTTCACCGGAGCTCTCGCCAGCGACGAGGGCTCCTTGGCCAAAACGAGAGGGAGGGATAGAGAGAGGGGACGGAGGCGCACCTGCCCGTACCCGTAGCGTACCTAGGGGTGGTCGAACGGCGTTGGAAACGACCTCGCAAGCGGAGGAAGAACGCGGTGGTCGCCGGAGATGAGGAAGACGGCGAGCAGAGGCAACTCCAGGGGCTCCAAGAGGTCGGAACAGCTTCACCGACGAGAGGCTGAGGCTCTGGAAGGGTCGCCCTCGCCTGAGAGTGGCTGGAGCTACCGCGACGACCAGAGGGGATCACCGGCGAGCTCGAGCTTGGGGACGGCGGCCCACGGCCTGCCCGGCTGGGCTAAGGTTGCCTACGTGCTAGAGGAGTGGGTGGGAGTGGTGGATGGTGCTCGAGGAGGCTGGGGGCGGCTCCATTTATAGGCGAGCGAAGAGGGGGGTTCGGGCTCCGCCGGTGGACACCTGTCCACGGCGCCCAGCAACGAGCAGTGTCAGTGAGAGGGGGAGAAGGCGACGTAGCACACGCGGCGACTGTTGGCGAACGGGGACAAGCACAGGAGCGAGGAGAAGGCAACGAGCACAGTGCGCACCACACTGTTGTGTTGGCCGGACCATGCCCGTGCTCGCTGTGGCGAGCTCCGGCGTCGGTGAGCGCCATGGGGGAGTTAATGGCGTTGAGACGAGGATGGTGGCGAAGTTTGGCACGCTCGGGCAGACTGGGGAAGCGAGCATGCGCGAACAGAGCACTCGGGGGCAGTCAGAGCGCGTCGACACGCAGGCATGGCATGGTGGACACGCGTGGTCACCGCGTGAACTCTTCCCTCAGGCCAGCCTACATCCAAAAATCCTGTCTGGCTTGTTGTTCATGGTGGTTTTGAAGTTTACCATGCTTTGGTTTGGATTCAAGTGCAGTAGAGGAGTTTTTACAAGCCAAGTAAGTTTCTGATCAGTAACTTTGAGAGGTTACTGAGGTCAAATGGCTCGGAGTTGGGGGCTGTGCTTTGGAGGTTAGCCATGATCTACTAAGGTGAAGATGCACAAGAAAATCCAGGCACAATGGAGCAAGTAAAATGGTAGTTGCTGTAGAAACCACCATTTCTGTCGAGAACAGAAAATATTTTCTGTAGCAAAAATATTCCAAAAAGTGATGCAATATTTTTGCTCAGGAAGGTGTCCTAGGGTTCAAAGAATATTTGTGAATTATCTCGGATTTTCCTGGGCCATAAAAATTGGGGTTGCTTTGGAGCATATAGAACTAGCTAGGGATTTTGAGAGGAAAATGAATATTTTTCATTTAAGAAAAATATTCCAAAGATTATTTTGGGGTGGATCAGAAGGGAAATGGTGATTAGGGAGGGAAATGAAGCACTTGGGTGAAAGCCAAGGATACCCAAGTGTTTAAGTCCATATGAAAAGATTCAAAAATTCCAAATTTCAGAATAACTCCAAATGAAAATCAGGCAAATAAGAGGGGGCAAAAACCAGGCTGTCACAAACCTCCCCCACTTAGAATGAATCTCGTCCTCGCGATTTGGTTGCTTGGGAAAACCACTCTGGATAATGATCCCTTAGGAATTCTTCCCGCTCCCAAGTTGATTCTGATTCTGTGTGATGCTCCCAATGGACCTTGTAGAATTTTCCTACTTTACTGAGAGTGACCCTTTCCATCTGATCCAAAATTCTAAATGGTCCTTCTTCATAGGTCAAATCATTTGCCAATTCTACCTCAGCCATAGCAGTCCTTTTCTCAGGCAGGGATATGCAACGTCTTAATTGTGAAACATGAAACACGTTATGCACGTCTGCCAATTCAGCAGGTAGTTCGAACTGATATGCAACAGTACCCACTCGGGACATAACCGGGAATGGAACAATAAATCTGGGTGCCAATTTTCCACGGGTCTGGAATCTCTTGATGCCTTTCATAGGAGTGACTCAGAGGTATACGTGTTCTCTGGGTTCAAAATTGACCTATCGGTGCTTTGCATCATAATAACTTTTCTGTCGAGATTTGGCCAATTGCAATCTGTCTCTGATTTCCTTAACTTGTTTCTCAGCTTCCATCATGAGATCTGTTCCGAAAATACGGCTATCTCCAGTTTGAGACCAATTTAAAGGAGTGCGGTACTTACGGCCATACAGAGCTTCATACGGTGAGATCTTTAGACTGGTCTGGAAGCTGTTGTTATAAGAAAACTCGGCATATGGCAAGCAGTCTTCCCATTTAGGTCCTTGGGCTAAAGCATAGGCTCGCAACATATCTTCGAGTATTTGATTTACCCGCTCTATTTGTCCATCTGTCTGAGGATGATAAGCAGTACTATATTTCAGCGCTGTCCCCAAGGCTTGATGGAGACGTGACCAAAAAGCGGAGGTAAACAGGGAACCTCGGTCGGAAGTGATGGTTCAGGGTACTCCATGCAGACTGACTATTCTGGATACATACACCTGTGCAAGTTGATCCGCTCGGTATCTGGTGCTGATCGGAATGAAGTGAGCAAACTTGGCTAAGGTGTCCACTATGACCCAGATTGCATCCTTGCCTCGCTGAGTCTTAGGCAGTCCTGTAATGAAATCCATACAAACGGCATCCCATTTCCATTGCGAAACTCGCAGTGGTTGGAGAAGTCCGGCTGGCTTCTAATGTTCTGCCTTCACCTTGTTGCATATGTCACAACAGGCCACAAAATAGGCAATGTCTTTCTTCATTCCATCCCACCAGAATATTTGTCTAAGGTCTTCATACATTTTCGTACCTCCCGGGTGAATGGAATATGAGGATTCGTGTGCTTCTGACAAGATTTTCTGCTTTAAGTCAGGCTGATTGGGTACACAAATCCTTCCACGGAATCGGAGGGTACCGAATTTGTCCTTGGAGAAATCTAGGGTCTGCTCTGACATCGGTCTCTTGGCACGTTTTTGCAGCTTGATGTCAGCTGGCTGGGCCTTGCGGATCTCTTCCTCAAGTGTGGGGGTAACTTCTAAAATATTAGCGAGGCCAGCATCCACTATGACCAGGTTGAGCTGAGCGATCTCCTCTTGGAGTTCGGGAGGCAAGGATTTCAATATGACATTTAAGCTGACAGGCTTTCGGCTGAGTGCATCGGCAACCACGTTGGCCTTACCCGGGTGGTAATTTATTCCAAGATCATAATCCTTGACCAACTCTAGCCATCTTCATTAACAGAGATTTAAATCCGGCTGAGTAAATATGTATTTAAGACTTTTGTGATCGGTAAAAATTTGGCACCTTTTTCCAATGAGGTAGTGTCTCCAAATTTTTAGCGCATGCACCACCGCAGCCAATTCCAAATCATGAGTAGGATAATTTCCCTCGTGGGGGCGTTGACGGTGTCCTGGACTAGGGGTACTCACCACGTCATCTCCCGATCTGTTAGATTGGGCCGAGGACCCCCATGGCCGTATACTCATGGGCCAGTTCGGACAGCTGCCGCATACATGGAAGATTCCACAAGACTTGGTGATCAAGACAAGGACTCCTCCCCACCGACGTATTCGGCTAGGACTCTTGTTATCCTAGGCCTCTGGTGCATTATATAAACAGAGGCTAGGCTAGTCGATAGAGAGAACAACAATCATACCATAGGCTAGCTTCTAGGGTTTAGCCTCTACGATTTCGCGGTAGATCAACTCTTGTAATACTCATATCATCAAGATCAATCAAGCAGGAAGTAGGGTATTACCTCCATCGAGAGGGCCCGAACCTGGGTAAACATCGTGTCCCTCGCCTCCTGTTACCATCCGCCTTAGACGCCAAGTTCGGGACCCCCTACCCGAGATCCGCCGGTTTTGACACCGACATTGGTGCTTTCATTGAGAGTTCCGCTGTGTGATCGGCAAAAGAATTAATGGCTCGCCCGCAGGTCAACTGCGACGCCGGCATCTTCGTCGCTAGCTCGACTGGTCACCTTGGCTCGACCGAGGACCGCGCTCCATCTCCGATTGTCATGTTCGGACGGGGGCCTTCATCAACATCAACTCCGATCTCTATCATGATCATAGAGGAATCATCCATGGAGCTCGAGGGCTCAACGTCAACATTGCCCTCGGGTGGCCGTGCTGTTTTTCTGGACAGCGAACTCGTATCCTCCATCACCGCCCCCTCGAGCATCGGTTTGACGATTGCTTCAGTGGAATAGTGCGGAATTACGTCTACAACAGCCATGCAAAATTTCGTCGAGTTCCGATGGACGAATCTCCGACAGTCTACGATATACCGGAGCCCTGTCAAATCTGGACGGGAATCTGGACGAGTTTAGGGCGTGGTCTCCAGAGTCCAGCTCGGAGGTCGTTTGGAAGATCCAACCATTCATCTACTGCGGAATTCCCATATCTACCACCCCTCCAAATTTCAGCTCGATCCGATGGTTCAATCTCCGGGAGCCTTCCGATGAGTGGAGCAATTTTCAGATATGTTTTCTGCGCGAATACAGATCCGACCCGAATTCATGTTTCTTTATGAACGTGATATTGGACAACTTTTTTAAAGGAATTCTCTTCTAGGGTATTGTGCGTCATTTTTAAACACGTGCCCATAAAATTTTAAGCCTCCTCTGAGGTCGTCTTCATCATCATGCTGGTGTCAAACCAGTCTGGCAATATTGCTCCAAGGCCGCCGACCTGCGCTAGACACGTCGTCGCTTTGCTGAGCCGGGCTCAACTTCTTCGGATCATCATCTCGGCAAGCCGAACAAGAGTTCGGCATCGCGAAGGATAAATCATCACCAACATCGCCGCCCCACGGATTACACGGAGCGGGCACACCGGCATCGTCGCACGGTCACTTCATCAAGCCGGCATTGACCACGTCACGACCTGCGTCGGCAGGGCCGCACTGTTGCCCCTTCAAGCCGGTGTCCTTCACGCTGACCTACTTCGACTCATCGGCTGACATCGAGGCTTCGACATCTCGGCTGGACCGGGGGCTTCGCCATCTCTTCATCAACCTACTCCGGAGACTTCGACGTCACTAGGCGACCAGCTCCGTCACGTTAGCTGGACCGAGGGCTTTGCCTCGGCGAAGCCAACCTTTTCCAGCATCGCCATGCCGTCGCTTTATCGCCCATCATGCAATGGGTGTGCAGATCGAGTCCCAATTTTGGGAATCACCTTTCTTTGGATTGCTACAACAAATAAACCAGGTGCTATTAATCCTAGTATTTTTTGCTTGTTTGGGTTCATTTTCCCCAAGGAATTATTACTCTGGTTTGTCCATCATATGTACGCAGGTCTATCAAATGCTGGCCGCATCGCATGGTGGTTCGGTCGGTTTCCGTAAATAGTCCGGCGAACGCCGCATCCGAAACTCGGACCGACTTGTGAATTCAGGCTTTGCCACGGCTTTACCACATCACGCCGACGCCCTGCATCGACATTGACTTCGGTGCCAGGCCATATTTCTTTTACTACTCACTTTGCATAAATTATTTATTATGCAACGATTTTTATTATTATTATTATTATCTTCGGTTTGCACTATTTTTTGTGTACAGGAAAATGATCCGGGTTGGGCAGTATCGCCAACTCAGCGTACTGACATACCACGTCACCTCGGCTGGACGGGGGGCTTTGTCAACACTTCATTACCCCATGCCGGGGACTTCGGCATCACTCTGCCGGCCGGCATTGACCGTGCTATGTCACCACTTCGGAGTACCGAGCTCTTTGCTCCGCCACCTCGGGACCGGCTTGGGGGATGGAACCTTGTCCCGCACCAAGCTCGGACCGCGTCATCAATACCGAACACATTAACCAGCTAAGTTGCCTTCATGCTCAAAGTTTTAAATTTTTAACTTGTGTTCGGTTCGACCAAGCATTATACTTTTTTGGAAAAAAGCTGCTTGTAAAAAATCTCCTTGTCAAAACTTTGTTTGTGACACACAAATTCAAATACCCCGTTTACTTGGGGGCTTCCTTTATGAAGCATTTCCTCTTGCAAATGATTACATTTGTACGGCTTCGTTCCTTGTTCGTGTATTACGCCACAATATGCACCATGTTGACTTAAGCGATTTGCAAGCTGGGTTGCCTCGCTCCTGTGTTTACCCCTACGTTCCCGATTGTTCGGCTAGGGAGTAAAGGGAGCACCTCTGCGATTGTCACGATCGGGTCATCCGAGCCGGACCTCGGACTGGGTGAAGCCGAAACCTAGCCCTCTTATTGTTTTCAATTATGTTCGGCACACAACGGAACTCATGAGTATAAAAAATCTATTGCACAAGTCTCATAGTAGCAATGAGCAACCGAAGAAAGGTATCGGTGGGGGTACTATTTTCCTCGAAGTTGGTTCTTACACTTCGTCAGTAATATAGCATAAGTTCCCTGAGCGCGCTTTGTCTGTTACAGCCTTATGGCCTGATTTCCTGGTTATCGGAAACACCGTCGATATTCTCGACAGGTGGAGTACATAACACTTTTCGGCCCTTGACCGAAGAGGGAGAAGCCGACGGTCGGTTAAGACGCGTTTAATATTCGGGTGAACACAGATATGATATTAGTACTTCGGTACATACAATCATTATACATAAAATTCTTTTACCCAAGTCACTTGGGGGCTCTTAAATTTATATGAGCCGTTTAATAAGAAGTGTTATTCTTCTTAGTCGTTGCAAAGTTTTTTTATTATTATTTATCACTCCTTTTTTCGACACGAGTGTGTGGTCACTAGCCGGGGAGCCTAATTTCTCTCTCAAAGCCGCTAGAGTTTAGTTTGCTAAACTGGCCTAATGAGAAGTACTCCGCCTTCGGGATAGGAGGTTGAAGCCGTAGGCTGACCCGCTTGAAGTCTTGAGATAGGATGTGTCATGTTAAAGCACGACAGAAGCACTTTTTTTTTCTAAAGTCCAATTTTCAGATTGGCACCGAACACTTGATCTTGTTCGGACGTCAGGTTTTCACTGACGTTTTTTGGTTTTCCAAGCCTATGGCACTTTTAAACTATTTGTGTGTTTCCAGCATTAGTCTCACAGTGCAACGCCAGACACCTTTAGAGATTCGTCAAAAACATTCTCGGACACTACTATATATGCATTGGTTTCGAATTGTGTCTTTGGTCAATAGTTGGGTTGCCCGGCTCCTGTGCTTGCCTCCTACTTTCCGCTTTGTTCGGCTAGGTGTGCAAAGGGAGAACCAGTGCGATTGTGCTTCCAGCTCGCATGGTTAAGCACCTCAGTGGAGAAAGCCAAAAACTGACTGTCACAATAAGTGTAAACTGGTCAGCGATCCGATGACTATGTTAAATGACGGGTCGTTCATAACATTGGCCGAAGTGTTTACGGCTTTCCTTGGATGTCACCGAACACTAACCGGGGGCTCATAGCTAGCTTCCCCAGTTTAAAGCTCCTATGACTAAGCGAAAGTTATAAATCCCGCATATCTGATTGCCTCGTTTCCGCTAACACAGCCGCCTTCGGGCACCGAGACGTCGGCTAAGGGTTCTCTTGTTATTGCGGAAACACCCTACGTAGCATCTACAAAGGGGTAGAAGCCGATGATGGGCCACTTTCAACTGATAAACGGTCGCAATGGAGTCAAAATAATGATGTAAAGTACTTGGATACATAGAATCATTACTCATAATCTGTGATTTTTACTCTGGATATCGATCCTTAATTCAGCCACCCGTGCCCACATTAAGGCTCAGGGGCTACTGGGCTTTGCGCTCATTATTTACAAATATTAAAGGGGCACATCGATCCCCTGATCTGGTGTTGCCACCCGACCAGTGTCTCGAGGGCTACTGCATTGCCTATTCAATGTAGAAAATTCAAAGGGCTCAGTGTTCGGCTTGATCGAACTATGGGAAAGCGCGTCTTCGGACAACAATAAGTACCATATGGACCTATCTGGCATCAAGCTAATATATCACGACGACTTCTCACGACCCTCTCTCAGGGGCCCGTCCACTGATCATTATTATTTCTAATATATTACACTGCGTTTCTATTCCTATGTATGCTGCCGAGCTAGGAGTTGATCCTCAGGCCGATTTCACATATCGACCTGAGCCTCAGGGGCTACTAGGATCAGCACTTTTATGTTTTCCTTCAGGTGCATCTCGGGTTTTAGACTGACACACACCTTGAGGGCTACTGGATATACATATACCGGCTATATATCTCGACAGAGAATAAATTGCACCAATCAAAAATATTCACAAAAAATCAGCCCGCTGTCGGGTGGTGCACCACCTCGGAAGCAGTCCGGCTTAAAGCTCGGGCGCCAGTGGCTGGCTCCATAGAGGGCATTTCCGGCATTAAGCTCGGCTAAACTCCTTCAACTTTTTTGAACCAAGGTGATCTATGACACCTCAGATATAGTCCGGCGTTGGAGCTCGGATACAGTCCGGCGTTGGAGCTTGGACATAGTCCGGCGTTGGTGCTTGGCTGCAAAGGATACCTCGAATGCAGTCCGGCGTTGGGGCTCGGATGCAAGAGGACACCGCCGCACGGGAACAACTTCAAACCCGAGGCGTGGCATAAAAATAACAAGGCATTGATAAAGGCCGAAGACTTAAACGGCTCCTCGGATACCCGACGTATAAACTCGTCAGATTTAGCTCGGCAATCCTCAAGACAGATGATGGGAAAATTTGTTGAACCAGTTTTCAAGACCGACGACCAAAGATGAAGAACAGTTCGGAAGAATCGAGGAGCGTCCCTAACTTGAAGACCGGTTCAGGGGGCTACTGACGGTGTCCTGGACTAGGGGGTACTCACCACGTCATCTCCCAATCTGTTAGATTGGGCCGAGGACCCCCATGGCCGTATACTCATGGGCCAGTTCGGACAGCTGCCTTATACAAGGAAGATTCCACAAGACTTGGTGATCAAGACAAGGACTCCTCCCCACCGGCGTATTCGGCTAGGACTCTTGTTATCCTAGGCCTCTGGTGCATTATATAAACCGAGGCCAGGCTAGTCGATAGAGAGAACAACAATCATACCATAGGCTAGCTTCTAGGGTTTAGCCTCTATGATCTCGTGGTAGATCAACTCTTGTAATACTCATATCATCAAGATCAATCAAGCAGGAAGTAGGGTATTACCTCCATCGAGAGGGCCCGAACCTGGGTAAACATCGTGTCCCCCGCCTCCTGTTACCATTCGCCTTAGACGCACAGTTCGGACCCCCTACCCGAGATCCGCCAGTTTTGACACCGACAGGCGTAGCTGTCGCGATGCATATGCCACTACCTTGCTGTCTTGCATAAGTACACAACCAAGGCCTTGCCTGGAGGCGTCACAATACACATCAAAACTGCGATAAATGTCTGGAAGAGTCAATACAGGTGCGGTTGTCAGCCGTATCTTTAGCTCATTGAAACTTTTCTCACAGTCCTCCGTTTCAAACTTCTTATCCTTTTTGAGCAGCTCCATCATGGGTTTAGCAATCTTGGAAAACCCTTCAATGAAACGACGGTAATATCCAGCTAATCCGAGAAAACTCCGGATCTGTGTCACGGTCGTGGGCGGCAACCAATCGAGCACATCATTTACTTTGCTCGGGTCCACGGCTATACCTTCGGCGGATAGTACATGTCCGAGAAACCCAACTTGCTTGAGCCAAAATTCGCATTTACTGAATTTGGCGTATAGCTAATGGTCGCGGAGTCGTTGTAGCACTGCTCGGAGGTGATCCTTGTGCTCTTCTTCACCCTTGGAGTAAATGAGGATGTCATCGATGAAGACTGCCACAAATTTGTCGAGGAAGTCCATGAATACTTTGTTCATCATATGCATGAAGAAAGCAGGGGCATTGGTGAGACCAAAGGACATCACTGTATATTCATAAAGACCGTACCGAGTAGTGAATGCGGTCTTAGGAATATCTTCCTTTTTAATCTTGAGTTGATGATATCCGGTCCGTAAATCGATCTTAGAGAATACTTTAGCCCCACTGAGCTGATCAAACAGATCATCAATCCTTGGCAGCGGATATTTATTTTTGACGGTGACCTCATTCAGCTGGCGGTAATCTACGCACATTCGGAGGCTGCCATCCTTTTTGTCCACGAAAATAGCAGGTGATCCCCATGGTGAAGAGCTGGGACGAATATATCCTTTCTGGAGCAGTTCATCAAGCTGTTTCTTTAGCTCCACTAATTCTGATGAGGGCATCCGGTAATACTTCTTGTATAACGGTGCAGTCCCGGGCACAAGATCTATTGCAAATTCCATCTCTCGATCTGGTGGCATGCCTGGCAGTTCTTCTGGAAATACATCAGGGTACTAGCTGACCATAGGAATTAATTCCAACTCAGCCACATCGGTGAAAACCAATTCTTTCTTGGGTATATTCTTGCGAGCATGGAATTTGGTAGTCTGCCCATTCAGACTGGTCAAAGTGACTTCTCGTGTTGCGCAGTTTATGCAAATTTGATATTGGGTCAACCAATTCATACCCAATATAATATCCAACTTTGCAGACTCAATAATTATCAGAGAGGTTGGAAAGTAGACTCCATTGATATTGATTTCCAGATCATGGCAGACTAGATTGCTCTTGAGTAAAGATCCCGGGGTTTGTACCAGCATATTTTTGCCCAAAAGCGAACAAAGAAATTTGTTTTGGGCAGCAAAACTCCGAGAAATAAAAGAATGGGAAGCCCCAGAGTCAAATAAAATTACGACAGGTATGTCATTAACAGAAAACATACCAATGACGACTTCAGGGTTCTCTTGGGCTCCAAAGTCAAATAAAATTACGAGAGATGATGCACGTGCCCAGTAAAGTTTGGCTGGGTCGGGCATGACTCTATAAAGTTGACTTGTGGCCTGAATAGGGCATTCGCCTTGTTGTTCTTGGGGCACTGCCTGGCATAATATCCGTTCTGTCCACAACTGAAGCAAGAATTATTGCGCTGACGCTCCTCATGCATTGGGTTGGTCACGACATTCTTGACTTGAGTGGTGGTCTTGTTAACATTCGGTTGCCAATTTGGCTTGTATTCCACCTGAGTCTGCTGCCAGGTACGAGCCTTTTGCACTGGTTGCCCATCCTTCTTTGGCTCAAACTTGCGCTTGTGGTCGTTGTTAACATGCCTATTATCTGATATAAGCTTGTGCTCCCATTCAGCAATGAAAGCCTTGTTCACCAGAGTTTGGTAATCTGGGAAATCAAACATACTGAGAGTACACCGGAGTTGCGGATTTAAGCCTCCAAGAAATCTGTCAATCTTCCTTTCTTCGGTGGCCACGTCATAAAGGGAGTAACGGGCCAGATGATTAAATTTTTTCAAATATTCACCCACCGACTGACTTCCTTGGATGAGTGCAAGAAATTCACGCTACTTAGTCTTCATAACTCCAGTAGAGATATGATATTTCCGGAACTAATCCTTAAATTTTTCCCAGGTGATTTCTTCATCAACAGGCCACATGGCTTTTGCATTTTCCCACCATATGGCAGCAGCACCTTCAAGGTAATGAGTTGCAAATGGAACTTTATCATTTTCTTCAGTACGAGCAATCTCAAGCTTTTTCTCAATGGTACGCAACCAATCGTCAGCATCTAATGGGTCAACAATCTGACTGAAACTGGGTGGCTTGGTCCTTTGAAAATCTGACAGCTTTGAGTAATGACCGTTCTGATTTCCATTCTGCCCAACCATAGCTTGCACACTTCTTAATATTTCAATCAGATCATTGTTCCTTCTTTCCTCAAAATACGCAGAATTTGCTCGGTGGAGGGCGGATTTGGCGGTGGAGGCGGTGGCGGAACGTACGGCTCGGGAGAATGTCCTGCCTGTCGTGCGGAACGACGAACAGGAGTTCCCTCACGAACGTTGCTACTGCTGCCACCCCGCGTCATCCTATTGTGGATTTTTCCCAAGACAACACAATTGAGATGAGAAACATCCAAGAATAAATTTGGGGAAAAGCCAGCGACAAATCCCGGAAGAAAACAAAAGAGCGAAGAAAATACGGTGAATAAAGTCCCAACATAATTATACATAGACTCATACATGAAAGATAAACAACATGCCACGTTCAACTACTCTTATACATGCAATGAAACATTATGACTCGTGTGACTACATCCGTAAATCATCTGGACGACTGCGAATACTCAGAGGTACTACTGCTCTCCTGGTGCTGCGGTGTCCTCTCCTGAAGCGGACTCGGATCCTGAACTGACGATGTTAACGGAAACCTCCGGGTTAAAGGTAACACGACGGCGCTGCCTCGAGGGCTCTCCCTCAGGGGCAGGGGTAGGATGAAGCATCGGGGCTACAGGAGTAGTGAGAAGTGAAACCCATTCGGCAGGAGCACTGAGAGGATTCACGGCCGAGACGCCCGTGCTACTCGGAGGAGTAACCGGCGAAATAGGGGAACTAGAAATGACTGGAATATACAGAGTAAATCCCAGAGAAGATGGAGCAGTGCCAGATCTAGTAGAGAATAAAGCAGCGGCTAAATCAGTACGGGCACGAGTCAGCTCTCTAGCCAGCTCGTGGATCAGAAGATAGCTAGCGGTGACATATCGAGCAAGGTGGCTAGCAACACTATCAGACTCCGGATCAATGATAGGGAAATGGACACGACCATTGTCGTGCAGAGAAGGATAGTAGTAGAAACCTGGGTTGTTGTGCATTCGGACCTCGTTGTAGCGAAGCTCGACAAGGACCTCGAATGCGGCAAACTGGACAGCCTGAGAAGCGGTAGAGGTGTAACCACTCCGAGAAGTACGAGTGTAAGAGCCGGAATCGGAACTGGTGCGCAGAGTAACCACTGCGTGATACTCATACACTGAGTCTGCTAGACGCTCCCGGTACACACGATAGACTGGGACGTCTCCGAGAGGGTACAGCCGACGCCACACGTTGCGAAGGAGGTGCGGTGACGTGTAAGGCATCAGCTGCGACTGGCACGGATACGGCACCGAGGCCATCTACACTCACAACCATTAGCAGGTTAGCATAAAAATAAATAAACCAAATGCCTGCAATGCAAAAACCAGCTATAACTGCTACCAGCACTCAAACTTACTCGTGTCTAGCGTCCAGTTAACACGTCATAGTCTAGCGTGGCCTACAGTCAGCGCGGCTCTGATACCAAGCGTTGTGGCACCCCGGCTCAGAGAGACCGGTTTACCCTGCATTGCCAGCCCAGAGACCATGTCTTCTAGCAACACACAACATCTTGGTATAGAAAACAACCGCTTTATTGATGCTAGCGGATCAGAGTTTATATTACAACAGATGTCGAGGCCAAGTGGCACGCACGGTGCGGCTGAACAATATGTACATTATTTAGTGAACATAAAGGCGCCTCGATCATGACAACTACGCGGCAGGGGAACAACGTCGTAGCGGAAGCTCCATAGCACAGGGACACCGATGTGGACACGATCTAGACCCGGACAACACTCCTTTCCAACGAGACTTTCCTGAAATCTGGCATGATACGCCAGGCCAGTACATTGAATGTACTTGCAAGCTCACAACAGGCATAATCATAATGACAAACAATATCATGATAATTAACCAATTAATAATAATGCAACACCATATGTCCAACATGCTGTGATCATGCTCGAACGTCCCTCGGGACGGACTTACCAACCGTGATCATTTATGGATCACAAACAAATCACCATCGTGATCTTGACAATAGTAACTCGTGATCCTTACGGCGATCACAACCACGACCAATATTTGGTCTCGAACATCTTGATGGCCTTTCCGCCATCATCAACAGTGCAAAGTTTGTAACTTAGTGTGCAAATTTATTAAACGTTGACTCATGGTGGGACCTACTACGAGGCGTCCGTGACCGTGGACTCGGCTATCGATAGATTATACACTCTGCAGAGGTAGCACACTATACCCACACCACGGAACCCATGGCCTCGCACTCCCATTCGGGTGGACCAACGGCATTCCGATGAAACCCCTCCATTGCCATGACACTCTCTCGGCCACTCCGACCCAATCCCCAATGGGCTAGTCCTGGGTGGCCCCGTGTCTACCAAAGACACAATGACCACCGTCGTGGCCAAAACGATCCCACTCGGGGACCCGGTATAATAATCTCAACAATGGGCACACAAGATTATGCCTACTTACCGGGCCAGGGTAAGCATGCCTATAACCTTCCCTAGTTGGAGGCACCGACCAGAGGCATGTCAATGGACCAAATCAAGGCCTTCCCACAAAGGCAAATGTGGTTGCACTGGCAAAACTCAATTCAGCGGCACCATGACCCAGTCAACGATATATTCAAGGTGAGTTATATTCAGGTTCAACTTAAAATGAAAATGACCGGTGTCATAGCATGCCATGAAATGCAATACTACACATGCATCACATATTAACGAAAATGACTAATGTCAACCATATTCACACTAAGCATAAACATCAACAACTTATATTACTTTCCTAGTCAGGGTAACTCTCACTTTAACAAGATATTTTGTAGCAAGTTTTATTATTTTTCTCATGCAAGAAAATAACTTCGATTAATTTCTCATATACATAGCAAAAATTATAGTTTCATCACCACAAGCAAATCCTAATTTCTTTACCAACCAAGTTAGGTTCAAACATTCTGTAAATCAAGCAAAATGGCTAAAAAAGCACTTAACAGAATATTTTCTAGCAAATTTTACTATTCTATTTGTGCAAGAAAATAACTTTAAGTAAATACTCATATGCATAACAAATCATTTTATCATTACCACAAGTAGATCTTAGCTTCTTTACCAACTAAGCTAGTTTCAAACATTCTGTAAATCAAGCATAATAACTAACAAACACTTAACAGAACATAAATAACACAATAGTTATTTAAATGCATGGATTAATCATTTCATTCAAGTAAGAAAATCATAAATATTGAAATGACACCATGAAAATGTTGATATGGCTTGCCTTAGTGCAGATGAGGTTCACAAGCCTTCTGGTGATCCTCAAGACAAGCCTCACCCTCTGAAAATAATTTTGAATACAAGAAGAAGATATCAAGAACACTTCTGAAAATCACCAGAAAATCTAGGCAGCACAGAAAAATCTCATTTTTGGTGTGCTGCTAGATTTCTTTGCAAAGAACACAATGCAAAAAGAATCAATTCATTTGGACTTATGGTTGAAAAGTTATGGCTGTTTGAAGCTTTCTGTAAATTCAAATGAATTTGAATAAAGTAAAACAAACTGGGGGGTGACGTCGAAGGCGTAAAGCCCAGGGGCGCCACCACTCGTACCGCTTCGCGCGCATACAGAGTGGCTGACTAGCGGGCCCCGCTAGTCAGGTGAGGAGGAGGGGGAGAAGGAAACAGAGGGGGTCGCGGCTTCACCGGAGCTCTCGCCGGTGATGAGGGCTCCTTGGCCAAAAAGAGAGGGAGGGATAGAGAGAGGGGACGGAGGCGCACCTGCTCGTACCCGTAGCGTAGCTAGGGGTGGTCGGACGGCGTCGGAAACGACCTCGCAAGCGGAGGAAGAACGCGGTGGTCGCTGGAGATGAGGAAGACGGCGAGCAGAGGCAACTCTAGGGGCTCCAAGAGGTCGGAACAGCTTCACCGATGAGAGGCAGAGGCTCTGGAAGGGTCGCCCTGGCCTGAGAGTGTCTGGAGCTACCGCGACGACCAGAGGGGATCGCCGGCGAGCTCGAGCTCGGGGACGGCGGCCTGCGGCCTGCCCGGCCGGGCTACGGTTGCCTACGTGCTAGAGGAGTGGGTCAGATGGTGGATGGTGCTCGAGGAGGTTGGGGGCGGCTCCATTTATAGGTGAGCGGAGAGGGGGTGGTTCGGGCTCCGCCGGTGGACACCTATCGACGGCGCCCGGCGACGAGCGGCGTCAGTGAGAGGGGGAGAAGGTGACACAGCTCACGCGGCGACTGTTGGCGAACGGGGACGAGCACAGGAGCGAGGAGAAGGCGACGAGCACAGTGCCCACCGCACTGTTGTTTTGGTCGGACCGTGCCCGTGCCCGCGCCAGGGGGGAGTTAATGGCGTTGAGACGAGGATGGTGGCGAAGTTTGGCACGCTAGGGCAGACGGGGGAAGCGGGCACGCGCGAACAGAGCACTCGGCGGCAGTCAGAGCGCGTCGACACGCAGGCATGGCATGGTGGTCACGCGTGGTCACCACGCAAACTCTTTCCTCAGGCCAGCCTACGTCCAAAAATCATGTCTGGCTTGTTGTTCGTGGTGGTTTTGAAGTTTACCATGCTTTGGTTTGGATTCAGGTGCAGTAGAGGAGTTTTTACAAGCCAAGTAAGTTTCTGATCAGTAACTTTGAGAGGTTATCGAGGTCAAATGGCTGGGAGTTGGGGGCTGTGCTTTGGAGGTTAGCCATGATCTACTAAGGTGAAGATGCACAAGAAAATCCAGGCACAATGGAGCAAGTAAAATGGTAGTTGCTCTAGAAACCACCATTTCTGTAGCAAAAATATTCCAAAAAGTGATGCAATATTTTTGCTCAGGAAGGTGTCCTAGGGTTCAAAGAATATTTGTGAATTATCTCAAATTTTCCTGGGCCATAAAAATTGGGGTTTCTTTGGAGCATATAGAACTAGCTAGGGTTTTTGAGAGGAAAATGAAAATTTTTCATTTAAGAAAAATATTCCAAAGATTATTTTGGGGTGGATCAGAAGGGAAATGATGATTAGGGAGGGAAATGAAGCACTTGGGTGAAAGCCAAGGATACCCAAGTGTTTAAGTCCATATGAAAAGATTCAAAAATTCCAAATTTCAGAATAGCTCCAAATGAAAATCAGGCAAATAAGAGGGGGCAAAAACCAGGCTGTCACATATCCCCAAGTTACTAGAACTTCGTGAAGAACTATAATATGCAAGGGATAACGGAAACGATTCCCAAGCTCTTCGTGATGCTGAAATCGACGAAGGTAGCAATCAAGAAAAGCATCAAGTGTTGATGGTTGACAAGACCACTAGTTTCAAGAAAAGGGCAAAGGGAAGAAGGGGAACTTCAAAAAGAATGGCAAGCAAGTTGCTGCTCCCGTGAAGAAGCCCAAAGCTTGATCCAAGCATGAAACTGAGTGCTTCTACTACACAGGAAATGGTCACTGGAAGTGGAATTGCCCTAGATACTTGGCGGATAAGAAGGATGACAAAGTGAACAAAGGTATATTGGATATACATGTTATTGATGTGTACTTTACTAGTGTTTATAGCAACCCCTCAGCATTTGATACTGGTTCAGTTGCTAAGAGTAGTAACTCGAAACGGGAGTTGCAGAATGAACAGAAACTAGTTAAGGGCGAGGTGACGATGTGTGTTGGAAGTAGTTCCAAGATTGATATGATCATCATCGCACACTCCCTATACTTTCGGGATTAGTGTTGAACCTAAATAAGTGTTATTTGGTGTTTGCGTTGAGCATGAATATGATTTGATCATGTTTATTGCAATACAGTTATTCATTTAAGTTAGAGAATAATTGTTGTTCTGTTTACATGAATAAAACCTTCTATGGTCATACACCCAATGAAAATGGTTTGTTGGATCTCGATCGTAGTGATACACATATTCATAATATTGAAGCCAAAAGATTCAAAGTTAAATAATGATAGTGCAACTTATTTTTGGCATTGCCATTTAGGTCATATTGGTGTAAAGCGCATGAAGAAACTCCATGCTGATGGGATTTTGGAATCACTTGATTATGAATCACTTGCTACTTGCGAACCATGCCTTATGGGAAAGATGACTAAGACTCCGTTCTCCGGAACAATGGAGCGAGCAACTGACTTATTGGAAATAATACATACTGATGTATGCGATCCAATGAGTGTTGAGGCTCGCGGAGGGTATCCTTATTTTCTTACCTTCACAGATGATTTGAGCAGATATGGGTATATCTACTTGATGAAACATAAGTCTGAAACATTTGAAAAGTTCATATAATTTTAGAGTGAAGTGGAAAATCATCGTAATAAGAAAATAAAGTTTCTACGATCTGATTGTGGAGGAGAATATTTGAGTTATGAGTTTGGTCTTCATTTGAAACAATGCGAAATAGTTTCGCAACTCACGCCACCTGGAACACCACAGCGTAATGGTGTGTCCGAACATTGTAACCGTACTTTGTTAGATATGGTGCAATCTATGATGTCTCTTACCGATTTACCACTATCGTTTTGGCGTTATGCATTAGAGACAGCTGCATTCATGTTAAATAGGGCACCATCTAAATTCGTTAAGACGACACCATATGAACTGTGGTTTCGCAAGAAACCATAATTGTCATTTCTTGAAGTTTGGGGTTGCGATGCTTATGTGAAAAAGTTTCATCCTGATAAGCTCACACCCAAATCGGAGAAATGTGTCTTCATATGATACCCAAAGGAGACAGTTGGGTACACCTTCTATCACCAATCCGAAGGCAAGACATTCGTTGCTAAGAATGGATCCTTTTTAGAGAAGGAGTCTCTCTCGAAAGAAGTGAGTGGGAGGAAAGTAGAACTTGATGAGGTAACTGTACCTGCTCCGTTATTAGAAAGTAGTTCATCACAGAAATCTGTTCCTGTGACTCCTACACCAATTAGTGAGGAAGCTAATGATGATGATCATGTAACTTCAGATCAAGTTACTACCGAACCTCGTAGGTCAACCAGAGTGAGATCCACACTAGAGTGGTACGGTAATCCTGTTCTGGAGGTCATGTTACTTGACCATGACGAACCTACGAACTATGAGGAAGCGATGATGAGCCCAAATTCTGTGAAATGGCTTGAGGCCATGAAACCTGAGATGGGATCCATGTATGAGAACAAAGTGTGGACTTTGGTTGACTTGCCCGATGATCGGCAAGCCATAGAAAATAAATGGATCTTCATGAGGAAGACGGACGCTGATAGTAGTGTTACTATCTACAAAGCTAGACTTGTCGAATAAGGTTTTTGACAAAGTTCAAGGTGTTGACTACGATGAAATTTTCTCACTCGTAGCAATGCTTAAGTCTGTCCGAATCATGTTAGCAAATTGCCACATTTTATGAAATCTGGCAAATGGATGTCAAAACTACATTCCTTAATGGATTTCTTAAAGAAGAGTTGTATATGATGCAACCAGAAGGTTTTGTCGATCCTAAAGGTGCTAACAAAATGTGCAAGCTCCAGCGATCCATCTATGGACTGGTGCAAGCATCTCGGAGTTGGAATATATGCTTTGATGAGTTGATCAAAGCATATAGTCTTATACAGACTTGCGGTGAAGCCTGTATTTACAAGAAAGTGAGTGGGAGAACTACAACATTTCTGATAAATATATGTGAATGACATATTGTTGATCGGAAATAATGTAGAATTTTCTGGAAAGCATAAAGGAGTATTTGAAAGGAGTTTTTCAAAGAAAGACCTCGGTGAAGCTGCTTACATATTGAGCATCAAGATCTATAGACATAGATCAAGGCGCTTGATAATTTTTTCAATGAGTACATACCTTGACAAGATTTTGAAGTAGTTCAAAATGGAACAGTCAAAGAAAGAGTTCTTGCTTGTGTTACAAGGTGTGAAATTGAGTAAGACTCAAAGCCCGACCACGCCAGAAGATAGAAAGGGAATGAAAGACATTCCCTATTCCTCAGCCATAGGTTCTATAAAGTATGCCATGTTGTGTACCAGATCTATTGTATACCCTACACTGAGTTTGGCAAGGGAGTACAATAGTGATCTAGGAGTAGATCACTGAACAGCGGTCAAAATTATCCTTAGTGGAATAAGGATATGTTTCTTGATTATGGAGGTGACAAAAGGTTCGTCGTAAAGGGTTACGTCGATGCAAGTTTTGACACTGATCCAGATGACTCTTAAGTCTCAATCTGGATACATATTGAAAGTGGGAGCAATTAGCTAATGTAGCTCCGTGGAGAGCATTGTAGACATAGAAATTTGCAAAATGCATACGGATCTGAATTTGGCAGACCCGTTGACTAAACTTCTCTCACAAGCAAAACATGATCACACCTTAGTACTCTTTGGGTGTTAATCACATGGCGATGTGAACTATGGATATTAATCACATGGTGATGTGAACTATTGGTGTTAAATCACATGGCGATGTGAACTAGATTATTGACTCTAGTGCAAGTGGGAGACTGAAGGAAATATGCCCTAGAGGCAATAATAAACTTGTTATTTATATTTCCTTATATCATGATAAATGTTTATTATTCATGCTAGAATTGTATTAACCGGAAACTTAGTACATGTGTGAATACATAGACAAACAGAGTGTCACTAGTATGCCTCTACTTGACTAGCTCGTTGAATCAAAGATGGTTAAGTTTCCTAGCCATAGACATGAGTTGTCATTTGATTAACGGGGTCACATCATTAGAGAATGATGTTTGACTTGACCCATTCCGTTAGCTTAGCACTTGATTATTTAGTATGTTGCTATTGCTTTCTTCATGACTTATACATGTTCCTATGACTATGAGATTATGCAACTCCCGAATACCGGAGGAACACCTTGTGTGCTATCAAACATCACCTTGCAAGCAATGTAACTAATGAGTTAGTTGCAGGATGATGCATTATGGAATGAGTAAAGAGACTTGCCGGTAACGATATTGAACTAGGTATTGAGATACCGACGATCGGATCTCGGGCAAGAAACAAACTGATGACAAAGGGAACATCGTATGTTGTTATGCGGTTTGACCGATAAAGTTCTTCGTAGAATATGTAGGAGCCAATATGAGCATCCAGGTTCTGCTGTTGGTTATTGACCGGAGATGAGTCTCGGTCATGTCTACATAGTTCTCGAACCCGTAGGGTCCGCACGCTTAACGTTCGGTGACGATCGGTATTATGAGTTTATGTGTTTTGATGTACCGAAGGTTGTTCGGAGTCCCGGATGAGATCAGAGACATGACGAGGAGTCTCGAAATGTTTGAGACGTAAAGATCGATATATTGGAAGGCTATATTCGGACATCGGAAAGGTTCTGAGTGGTTCGGGTATTTATCGGAGTACCGGAGAGTTACGTGAATTCGCCGGGGAGTATATGGGCCTTATTGGGCTTTAGGGGAGAGAGAGAGAGAGGGCTGCCTAGGGCAGGCCACGCGCCCCCCCCCCAAGGCCTAGTCCGAATTGTACTAGGGGGAGGGGCGGCGCCTCCTCCTTCCTTCTCTTCTCTCTTCCCCTTCCTTCTCTCCTACTCCTACTACTTGGAAGGGGGGAATCCTACTCCCGGTGGGAGTAGGACTCCCCAGGGCGCGCCATAGTAGAGGGCCGGCCCTCCCCCTCCTCCACTCCTTTATATACGGGGGAGGGGGGCACCATTGACACACAAGTTGATCATTGATCTCTTAGCCGTGTGCGGTGCCCCCTCCATCATAATCCACCTCGGTCATATCGTCGTAGTGCTTAGGCGAAGCTCTGCGCCGGTAGCTTCATCATCACCATCATCACGTCATCGTGCTGACGAAGCTCTCCCTCGAAGCTCTACTGGATCATGAGTTCGTGGGACGTCACCGAGCTGAACGTGTGCAGATCGCGGAGGTGTCGTACGTTCGGTACTAGGATCGGTCGATCGTGAAGACGTACAACTACATCAACCGCCTTGTCATAACGCTTCCGCTTTCGGTCTATGAGGGTACGTGGACAACACTCTCCCCTCTCGTTGCTATGCATCACCATGATCTTGCATGTGCGTAGGATTTTTTTTGAAATTACTACGTTCCCCAACAGTTTGTAAAGCTGCCACCATCAATTATCATTTTGCATGGACGATCCTTGATCATGCATTGTGTTTTAAAAACACTCCAACGTTGTCCCCTTTGCACCATCATCAATCTGTACCTTCTCCACCAAAATATTTAGCCTCTCAGTCGGTGCATCAACTTCTTCCTTTCTTACTTTTTTTGCGGGGTTCTTCCTTTCTTACTTCATGTTCTTCTCTTTTTAGAGAACGATTTTTCCAATCCTCCCGGAACACATCTGTTGGCATGGGAACAAGACAGAATTGCTGGCCCTTCCATGATAGAGAGGAACCATTTTTCTTGCAATTTCGAAAAGCCTCAGCACGTTTGCACCATGGGTCCCCAAGTAGCAGATGGCACGACACCATGGACACATGACAAACATAAAAAAATTCCGCACAACAGTATTTTCCCAAATAAAAAATTAGCAAAATGCGATCCGCAATTTTGATTTCACTTTTGAACCACTTCAGGGTGTACGGTCTTTCAAGAAGCGCCATATTCAGCCCCAATTATTCCACCACCTCAATGCTCACCATGTTGACCGCGGAAGCTTCCTCAATAGTCAAATTGACACACCACCCATTCACGATGCAACGAGTGTGAAAAAGAACAACCTCACCGATGCCTTCCTCCTCCATCAATATGTTCTTGCTCAACATGTTGATGCTCGCCTCTGCAGACAATATTGCAAACTAAATCGCTGTGACAAACCTTTGCTCTGAATACCACTTGATGAGGCACGACCTAGTGAGACGCTAATTCGTGCGTGTAGGCGGCCCGATCTTTCATGGCGATGCTCGATCAACAATTCCTTCTCACAGCCTCCAAGAATAATTCTCACCCGTGTATGAAAATACATGAACAAAAAATAACGATCCCCTCAGATCAGCACGTAGGCGTCGATGTGATGATCAACCCTCCGTCGCTAGTAATTTCCTCGATGGGAAAATCACAGATAATACACACGATATGGTCGTCCGCGACTCGGACGTTTTTCTATATATTTCATAACTCAAATAAAACTAATAAAACTCATCCCTCGTACAGTGACAAAGCGTTTGCTTTGTTTTTCTATATATTCCATAACTCAAATAAAACTAATAAAACTCATCCCTCGTACAATGACAAAGCGTTAGCTTTTATATGGCTTAATCTAACCTAGACTCCTAACCACCCACGTCAAATCCTGACTTGACAAATAAACAAATCCTAATTGAAAAGGAAAATAACTCACGCACCATACTAGCTAGCTAGCCGGTTGACAAAAACAAAAATAAGAATCCTAAGAAACTTGTACTTGAATTCTGCCTACACAACTTAACGTGGAGGCATACCGAAATTCAGCTCCACGGAAGCTGGCACTGATTCCTTCTTAATCTCCCGTATTTTCTTGTAACGTGACCGAACAAAATCTCTTGCCATCTTATCTGTACGTGACTTCCCTTGCATCATTTCATTTATCAAACATGTTCATACATTTTTGGAGTCCATGTGTACACGACCATATATTGATGTTCCAAACATGTCTCCTGAGTTCAATAAACGGGCCATGTAATTGGTCTTTGGTTTGCTCATCACAAAATCGATTCTCGGTCCACATAATTGATGCAGATGACCATCGTTTCCTCGATGAGATCGAGTTGCGTGCATGACATTATTTTCCACTGCTTTTTCGGAGCTGGACTCCATAATTGGCTCAGCTTGGGTAGTATCAACAATCAATTGGACCATGCCATATCATCCATGAATGACACCCCAGGGGGGATGACCCCAGAGCGCCGCCGTCATCTGATCAACTAATCTAGGGTTTCCCTCGGAGGTAGCAGAGAGTGGCCTTGAACTTCTCCATGGCAATGCCTTCAAGAAGGGAACGACACAGACAGCGCCGCCACCGCCGACCTTGGCAGTAGCCGAAAGCAAAGTTTTCACCCAGATATGTTCGAAGAAACTCCAAGTCTCGTGCACGGGCCGCCGCGTCCTGCGACGTCCCCAGGAGTAGGATCCAAAGATCCGCCGTCGCCGACGCCGCCACAAGGACCCATCACCTGGCCGTCATCCCTGGAAAGGGACGGCGCCACAACCTTGTTCGGATCCGACAGCACGCCAACGCCTCCGCCCGCCCCCAATCACATGGATGAAGCAGGACAACAACACGCGCGCCCACCACGGCTTAGGGCCGCCGAACGATGCCCGAGCCTGACCACCCGGAGAAGAACCGGTCTGGGGTTGGAAACCGCAGATCCCCCACGCCAGCCCCTGCAGCACTGTCGGGATCCCATCCGGCCGCCGCTCGAGCGCGCCAACTCCGCCTCCATGTCGTACGCCCAAGGGTGCCATCACATCTCAGCAAGAGGATCCCCTCGTTAAGAAAGGAGGAGGGCTCGCCATTCGCCGGCCTCCTCTCGTGGCAGCAGGGAAGCAAGGGAGGAGGGAGGTCAAGGGAGGCGGCTAGGGCGCCGAGCCGCCCCCCTAGAGTCGACGCGAGTGGTGGAAAAGGCTCGGGCCGAAGGTCACTGGCCCTGTAAAGTATCATGGCGAAATACATATTCTAGCTACACAAAAATATCCAAATAATGTATTTCTACTTTTCTAGCACATGTACTCTTCACTTTTTTTGTATAACTCACATCAAAACGTATTTTTTTAGAAACACAATACATATGCTCATGTATCCATACATATACTCATCCTTATGAACGCGCAAACCCACTGTCACCCACTAAACGAATATTTCGCCTTTATAAGTCACAAAAGCGTCAAACTTGAAGTTTAATCCTTGGTTGGCTGGAGATCCAACCATAGATAGGTTGGTTCTCACATCAAAACATATTTCGTAATGAAATTTTATGCACATCTAGTATACATCTACAAGTACTTGTGTATTTATTTTTAGTTTTTTCTTTTGAAACTTGAAAAGTTGATTTTTTATTTTTTTTTTTAAATTTCGGACCCCTTGGAGCCTGAGAGCTAAAAAGCCTCACTCCACTGATTAAATGGATATTAACCACTGAGTTTATTGTTGGATAGAGCTCGAATGCATGATTCCTTGTATATGGCAAGTGCAAGAAGTGCAGGGTTCCCTGTATAGTATGTGAAGTGTATGATATTAACCACTGAATTTATTTGCAGGTGCATAGTTCCCTGTATGATCCAATCCTCTGTTGTAATAGAATTTCACATTTCTGTAGGAGTCGATGATTTGGTGCCCGAGCTCAGATTGTTGGGACAAACCCCTCTCTCACTCGCTCAGACGAAGGTGAAAAAAGAACCACACGATTTTTTCCGGCTCACAAACGCCTCGCCAACGAACGGTGCCTTGGCCGCAAGAACAACCTAATATTTCTTCAACACAAACTTGGCTCGGCACATACTGGCACATACATGCACTACAAAAAAATACATTTCCATGATGATACGTGATTGTCACAGTAGGTCACGTTTTCTGTCATGCATGTACATCCATGAATATTTTATGACACAATCAAGATAGTCATACATGTGCTGTCGTAGAAGTGTTTTATTACATTACCAAAATTATCATCACGGAAGTGTCCACTTCCATGACGATAAATCACGCGTCATAGAATTACTTTCGTCAAGGGTAACCAACACGTGGCATCCACCGTAACGGGTCACCGTTAAGCTAGCGGTTTCCGGTTTGGATCCGATAACCCGTTAACAGCCCCGACCAATGGGGATTTTCCACGTGTAAAATTCTCATTCGCCGGAGGGTCCACGTGTCGGCTCAGCGTTGGGACAGATGCCATCGACTCATAGTACGGGAGGCGCCTATGATACGTCGGCACGTCGCAAGGCCCAACAGTGGCCCATTCCGGTGAAAAAGACCGGCCCAATAAATATTAGCAGGCCGGCCCATATAAGGCCTACTTGTGTCAGGTCCATTTAAGCCCACGACCCATATGAGATGTGTCAATTCGGCCCATCAACGGCCTGTTAATGATTTGACACCATTGCAGCCCATCATCAGTTCGAGCCCGTTAACAGCCCGCTATATATTTGGGCTCAATATCGGCCCGATGAGGTTTCGGCCTGTTAACGACCCATTCAAGGGATGGGCCAATTTTCAGGATGTACGTCTTTCGGCCTTTTAGCGACCCATTTAAGTGTTGGGCCAATTTCTGGCCCGGTGTGTCTTTTAGCCTGTTGACGGCCCATAAATGAGTTGGGCCATTTGCAGTCGGACCTGAGTTTTGGCCTTTTAACGACCCATGCTCTTCATGGTCCAATACCAGCCCGGTTTCTCTTTCGGCCTGCTAAACGCCCACAACACAGTTGGGCCATATAAAATACGACCTGAATTTCGGCCTCTTAGTGGCCCATGCTCTTCATGGTCCAATACGAGCCCGCTGTCTCTTTCGGACTGCTAAAGGCCCATAGTATAGTTGGGCCATATGTAGCCCGACCTTAGTATCGGCCTGTTAACGGCCCGTGAAATCAAATGGGCCCACATGTTGCCCACGTCGATGTCGGCCTGTTAACAACCCGGGAGGTAACAGGGCCGAGCATTAACTTTCAGCCTGGTAACGGCCCATTAACTTAATGGGCCCACTAAAGTTCGAACATGTCTGTAGGCCCATTTACATAATTTGAGCCCATTACGATCAGCAATTATGCACAGGACCAAAACCGATCAATCAAAGGCCTATGAGACTTTTGGCCCCTGCGATCCCATTAGGGAAACCCATTATGGGCAGTGGGCTGCTTCCTTCATATAGGGCCCACAACTGTCCATGCTAACTAATAATTCACTGCTTTTTTAGCTTCCTAGCGACCATTTAGCTGGAATGCGAGGCGCGCTAAGCAAAGGTACGGCATACAGGGAAAAACGTTGCACATCCAGCATATATTACAGGAAATTACATCCAATGGGCAATCAAAGATTGATGCCAGTGCAAATAAATGAACAGAAACTAATGATCGACAACGTCACAATCTGCAACCTCAGCGCAGATGATGCCCATAAGCATGTGGGCAAGTTCTTCCTGCTTTGCTATACTGTCTCTGAAAACATTGATCAGTTGTTGTTGCGCAAGAATGTGCACCTCTGATTCCTCCACAATTTCCATCATTACTTCAGCCAGTAATTGGTTCACAAACATACATTTTTTCCATTGCATTCGAGACAGAGGAAACTGAACAGATTCAAATGGTGATTTTGGCAGGCTTGTATTATTGATAGTGGAGAGTGTCTCGACCACTGCATCATAACATAAATTAGGAGGGGAACCGAACAGATTAATCAAGAGTTATTGCCATATTATCTAGCCTAGATTTGTTGGAAAGAAACAATGGGGTTGCCTTTGTAACGCCCACGATGCGGCTATATCTCCCACGTGTCGAGGCACGACTTAGAGGCATAACCGCATTGTGGTTTTGTCGCAAGAAGAGTCATCTTCACACAATCCCATGTAATGAACAAGAATGGGATAACGAGAGTTGGCTTACAATCGCCACTTCACACAATACATAAATTAATTCATACATCATCCAAAATCCACAAATAGACCGACTACGGTCAAATCCAAATGAAAATAAGATAACCCCAAATGCTAGATCCCCGATCGTCCCAACTGGGCACCACTACTGATCATCAGGAAAAGAAACATAGTAACGACCACGTTCCTCGTCGAACTCCCACTTGAGCTCGGTTGCGTCATCTGCACTGGCATCGTCGGCACCTGCAACTGTTTTGGTAGAATCTGTGAGTCACGAGGACTCAGCAATCTCACACCCGCGAGATCAAGACTATTTAAGCTTATAGGAAAGGATGGTGTAATGAGGTGGAGCTGCAGCAAGCACTAAGCATATACGGTGGCTAACATACGCAAATGAGAGCGGGAAGAGAAGCAACGCAACGGTCACGAAACTAGAAATGATCAAGAAGTGATCCTGAAACTACTTACGTTCATGCATAACTCAAACCGTGTTCACTTCCCGGACTCCGCCGAGAAGAGACCATCACGGCTACACATATGGTTGATGTATTTTAATTGAGTCAAGTGGAAAGTTCTCTACAACCGGACATTAACAAATTCCCATCTGCCTCATAACCGCGGGCACGGCTTTCGAAAGATAACACCCTGCAGGGGTGTCCCAACTTAGCCCTTTATAAGCTCTCACGGTCAACGAAGGATAAACCTTCTCCCAGGAAGACCCGATCAGTCTCGGAATCCCGGTTTACAAGACATTTCGACAATGGTAAAACAAGACCAGCAAAGCCGCCCGATGTGCCGACAAATCCCGATAGGAGCTGCACATATCTCGTTCTCAGGGCACACCAGATGAATACTACGTACAACTAGAACCAGCCCTCGAGTTTCCCCAAGGTGGCGCTGCAAGTGGCTCTAGTTTGGACCAGCACTCAGAGGAACACTGGCCCGGGGGTTTAAATAAAGATGACCCTCGGGCTCGCGAAAACCCGAGGGAAAAAGGCTTAGGTGGAAAATTGTAAAACCAAGGTTGGGCCTTGCTGGAGGAGTTTTATTCAAGGCGAACTGTCAAGGGGGTCGCATAAATCACCCAATCGCGTAAGGAACGCAAACTCAAGGAACATAACACCGGTATGACGGAAACTAGGGCGGCAAGAGTGGAACAAAACACCAGGCATAAGGCCAAGCCTTCCACCCTTTACCAAAATATATAGATGCATTAATTAAATAATGGATATTGTGATATTCCAAAATAAGCACGTTCCAACATGGAACCAACTTCAACTTCACCTGCAACTAGCAACGCTATAAGAAGGGCTGAGCAAAAGCGGTAACTTAGCCAAACAACGGTTTGCTAGGAAAGGATGGTTAGAGGCTTGACATGGCAATATGGGAGACATGATATAGCAAGTGGTAGGAAGCGCAGCATAGCAATAGAACGAACAACTAGCAAAGCAAAGATAGAAGTGATTTCGAGGGTATGGTCATCTTGCCTGCAAGGTTCTCAGAGTTGACGAAAGCTTGATCCTCGTAAGCGTACTCAACAGGTTCCTCGTTCACGAACTCGTCTCCCGGCTCTACCCACAACAAGAACAAGCAATGGAACCACAATCAATCATGGGAAATGCACAAGCAACATGATGCAAAACATGCATGATATGCGAGATATGATACGCGATGCATATGCGTGCTCCGGAAGAAAAAGAATGAAACAAGGAAGTAACTTGGCAAACCAAGTATGCCACTGGAAATATGAGATTATTTCGGTCAAAATCGATATAAAGATCACCGGAAACGGATGCACGGTTTGCAAATGGCGAGCAAAACAAGAATGACATGATTCTGCGATTAACAGCATGATAGCACTTAGAATGCATCAAGAAACTATGCTACAGCACTCCAACATAGCAACAAAGCATATGGCAGTAATCTACAGGAGATGCTTGACAAAAGATGAACACTCAGCTACGGCTAGATCATACCACAACAGGTTCAAACAAGCATGGCAAAAGTGCAAAAGATATCAGGTTCACAGACTTAGCGAAATTACTGGACATGGCATAAACAGCATCAGGTAGCAATGTTCAGAGCAAGAAATCAACATGCTACAAGAACTTAACATAGCAAAACAAGGCATGTTGTGAATCTACTAAATGCATAGAAAAAAAGTCCCTTACTGACCATGGGCCAAAAAGGAGCAGAAGATATGATGGAAACCATGTAAACATAGCAAGTTTCGTTATCAGGTTTCAGACTCAGCAGAAAACAGCATGGCAGTAACAGAAATTATGAGGGCATCTTGGTGAGCTTGATGCACTCATCACAAAGCAATGCATGACAAAACAAGCATACCTGCACCAAATTAACACACTAGCATTACTATCATTGGCTAGGTCAGATAATAGGAAAGCAACATTGACACAACAAACGTTTGGGCAACCAGACCACACCAGCCTACACCAAATTAACACAATATGGCATAGCTATCATCAGCCAGGTAAGGTAATACGAAAGCAACATTGACACAATGAATGAATGGGCAATCAGAGCAGCACTACAATTCAGTAATGTGCATGATATGAGATAGTACACTCATGCAGCTCAGTATGCAAAACTACCAGGCAGTTTTCCTTACAAAAATCAAGATTGTTGCCTTTAATTATACATTTTGCTACAACTAAATTTACATCAGATAAAGGTTGGATACACGCGATTAACAAAATACACGATGATGTAAAAATATAGTGATATAAAACAGGTACTTACATCAGCATTGGAGCACAGAGAATTTCCGCAAGATACTTTTCTCGAATACGATCCCAGTGCAGAAAGTCGTCTATCCTTTAAGCTTATTTTCTAAAAAAGAGATGGGTAAGAAACGTGTAGAAAATATGATCAGAATGCTATAAAATTTCATGATGCGAGGATACGCACACGCTTCTTAGAATGGAGTTGACATATTTTTTGTTGGACTGGAGTGGACTAGTTCTTTGGCCACCGAAATCTGCTTATTATCAGTAGGAGTTGGGTTTCTTTGTGCTGGAGCAGTATCTATGAAAACTGGAGTTGGTTTACTATCTCCTGGCGTTTGGATCTTTTGCAAAGACCTTGTTTGTAACTGTTGAGGATATAGACCCTAGAGTCACCCGCCAGGAGGGGCCGGGTTACTCATATGGTCATTGCCAGAAGCCCGGCGCTAAGCTTGAAGACGGTGGGCCAAAGATGGGCTTAAGACCCGGATACGGCTTAAGGCCCGTAGTTACAATCATTATTATGGTAGAACTTGTAGTGTAAGGCAAGAGTAATTGAGAGTCCGAGCCGGACACTCTTATGAGCCGGCCGGGACTCTGAGAGTTGCTGGGCGTCAGCCTCCCTATATAAAGGGACGACCCGGCAGTGGTTTTGGAGAGAAGGAAGATCTCGTCGAGAGCCAGGCATAGCAATTAAGCTCCCTGGTCCTCGGAACCCTAATCAATACCACCTCAACTGGACGTAGGCTTTTACCTTCACCGCAAGGGGCCGAACCAGTATAACCCTCGTGTTCCTTGTCCCGTTAACCCCTTCAAGCTTCCTAGCGGCGATGGCTCCACGACTAAGTCCTAGCTTGAGGACATCTGCCGCGACAATTCCACGACAGTTGGCGCCCACCGTGGGGCCAGCGCACGGTGGATTTGAGTTCTTGAAGGGCAGCTTCGAAGGGCTCAATGGATACGTTGTGGGCCGGATGACCAAGAGTCGTCGCGGCAAGCTCTACATCGACGATGCAAACTGGGCCCCGACGCCGGCTCAATTGAGTACGGGTACCAGGTCCCCTTCGGCGGTATTCATGTTTTCATTGGCAAGATTGGTGAGCCGGGCCCTGAGCCGGATCTCTGCGCCGATCTCATCGAGACGGCTCAGCGTGCACGACCCGCCCGGGCCCGGCCTGCCTTAAGGCATGCTTTTGTGGGATGCATCCATGGATGGCCCTCTGATCGATCTGGATCTGGTGATGAGACGGCCGCCGGCTCTGACGGCGAGTCGTCCACCGATGAGTCAAACTCGTTGTATCAACTTCAAGATGGCAGGCTCATGGGTTGTTCCGATGGTGACAGTATTCCGGACCCGTTTGAGCCGCCAAGTCAGGTTGGAGTCTTTATGGCCGGTGCACAGCCTGTTCAGAACCCTGCTGCTGGAGCGGGAAACCCGGTGCCCTCACCGGCTCAGGTGCTAATGGATCTCACGGACAAGATGACGTCCCTGTTAACCACCACGGTTGACCCGGCGGATCAAGCTCAGCATGATGCGGAGGTGGCACAGTTAAAGTTGGATCTAGTGAAAGCTAAGGAGGATCTGGCAGCAGAAGGGATCAGGATGGCTGCGGAAAGGGCGGCTCTCGACGCCCAAACCCAGTTGATTCAAGCGCAGTCCTTCCGGCTCACGATGGATCAAAACGCGTCCAATGAGGTCCCGAGAAGGAGGCATCAAAAGGCCCAATCTCGACTCCCTCCGGTTTACGATCCACGAAACCTCTTCAACACGCCAGGTGCAGGGTCTAGTAACCCGCCAGGGGTCATAGTGCCCGGATCTGGGACCCCTACTCAGCCACAAGTGATGGGGCCTCCCCAGATGCCCCCTGCCCCGCCTCAGTACGTGCCAATACCACCGGGTCATTATGCCAACCCGCTGGAGAACATGGTCGCCGCGGCAGCACGGCTGGCGGCTCTCCCAATTGACGGCGATTCTCCGACGGCTATTGAAACCCGCCGGGTCAGGGAACTCCTTCAGACGGCACTGGCGCAACAAGAGGCGTACTCCTACAGCCGGGACAGGATCCACTCGACCCCTCGTCCAGGCCGGAGCCCGAGTTACAGCAGACACATGATCTCAGCGACCGGCTCAAGTAACGTCCGACGCCATGACCCGCCCCCTAGCCATGGCCCGGCTCATAACGGAGCCTTTCACGCAGCAGGCCAAGACAGAGCGCGGCAAGAGGCGGAATAGGTGCCTCAGCTGACGGCTTACCAGACTCCCCCGGCTTATCCGACGACTTCCGTCGACGGGGGTATCCCTACCAGGACTGGGGGTGTCCCTTGTTTAGTGCCAGCTATCCGCAATGAACGTCTACCCAAGGACTTCAAAGGCCCTAGGAAGGTTCCTAACTACACGGCAGACTTACAACCCGCAGCCTGGATCGAGAGTTATGAGATGGCTATGGAACTGCTGGAGGTCAGTGAAGCGGCCATGGCTAAGTACTTCACCATGATGTTAGATGGGACTGCCCGCACTTGGTTGAAAGGGCTACCACCGAATTCCATTGGGTCTTGGGCTGAGCTGAAGGCCCGGTTCATCCAAAACATCAAGGATACCTGTAGGCAGTCCATGTCAATTGTGGATTTGACTAACTGCAAGCAGCAGGAGGGTGAGTCTATGACACATTGGGTTCGCCGGGTTAAGGAGATAATGCATTCCTCGGATAAGATGGATGCCGGCTCTGCAGTCTTAATGTTGGAGCAGAATTGTCGTTTTGTGCCCCTGAAGATGAAACTCGGGCGGCTTAAGCGCGACTACAATGATATGGGTACACTGATGGCGGCTCTTGTCAAGTACGCCGATTCTGATGGTACCAAGGACCCCGGTTCAGATGATGAAAGGACAGGGAAGGGAAAGAAGAATGGCATTGGCAAGGGTCCTCAGCATAACCCGGGAAACCAAGGAGGAGGCAAGCGCAAGGCCGATGGCAACCTAGAGTTTGTAGCCAACGCCAGCTCACAAGGTAATAACCAGCGACGCAAGGGGAGGCCCCCTCCCCGAGGCGGCGGGTCAGGCCCGACGCTGGAGCAACTGTTGAATGAGCCTTGTCCAAGGCATGGCTCTAGAAAGAAGCCAGCAACTCATCTATGGAAGGATTATGCAATGATGAAGGCCTTTAAGAATTACAATGGCCCGGGCGGCGGCTCAGGCGCCGGCGGCTTTCATGGCCCGGGCGGCGGCTCAAATTCTCACCCTCAGAACGGTCAAGGGGGCTTTAATTAGCAGTCTGGCCAGGGTCATCAACAGCAGCAGGGAGGTTATCAGACCAATCCAAAGCAGCTTAGCGGTGGACAATATCGTGTGTTTATCACCAGTCTGTGTAAGCGAGATCAGAAGCTGCATAAGAGGGCTATGAATGCTGTTGAGCCGGCGGTTCCACGCTACTTGCGGTGGTCTGAGCAGCCTATAGTGTGGAGTAGGGAGGATCACCCTCCCCGGGTGGATAATCCGGGTCACTTGGCCCTGGTGGTGGCTCCTCAGGTGGGAGGATATAAGTTCACTAAGGTACTCATGGATGGAGGCAGCAACATCAACATCCTCTATTATGAGACATTTCGTCGTATGGGGTTGATTGATAAGAATCTCAGCCAATCAAACACTATTTTCCATGGTGTGGTACCTGGTAAGTCGGCGTACCCAGTCGGCAAGATCGAGTTGGAAGTGGCCTTTGGAGATGAGCACAACTATAGGGTGGAAAAATTGACCTTTGAGGTGGTCAAGATAAGAAGTCCGTACCATGCCATATTTGGGCGGCCGGCTTACGCCAAGTTCATGGCACGGCCGTGTTACGTATATTTACAGCTCAAGATGCCGGGTCATAATGGGACCATTACGGTTCACGGCAGCCGGAAGGTGGCCTTGGAGTGTGAGGAAGGCGATGCAGCTTATGCAGAGTCTGTCTGCGCAACAGAAGAGTTAAAGTTTTATAAAGACAACGTTGACCCAACAGACATGACTTCTCTGAAAAAGCCGACTACGGAGCATGAGCCGGCGATGAAATTCAAATCGGCTGATGAGACTAAACTCGTTGATTTCGTTCCAGGAGATTCATCTCAGCAGTTTAGCATCAGTGCCAATCTGGATCCAAAATAGGAAAGCGCGCTCATCGAGTTCATCCGTGAGAATAGGGACATTTTCGCATGGAAGCCGTCCGACATGCCAGGTGTACCTAGATAACTCGCTGAGCACACTCTCAATGTTGATCCGAAATTTAAGCCGGTCAGGCTATTCCTTCGGCGGTTTAATGAAGAGAGGCGGAAAGCCATTGGAGAAGAGGTGGCCCGGCTCTTGGCGGCCGGGTTTATTGTTGAAGTCTTTCACCCAGAATGGTTAGCTAACCCGGTGCTCGTACTCAAGAAGAACGGCACTTGGCGGATGTGTGTGGACTACACGGACTTAAACAAGGCGTGTCCGGCTGATCCTTTTGCCCTTCCCCGTATTGATCAAATTATTGATGCTACGGCAGGTTGTGCGCGCTTAAGTTTCTTGGATGCTTACTCCGGATATCATCAGATTAAAATGGCAGTTAAGGACCAGGAGAAGACGGCATTCATCACTCCCTTTGGAGCCTTCTGCTATGTGTCTATGCCCTTTGGACTCAAGTGTGCACAGGCGACTTATCAGCGCTGTGTACAGAACTGTCTTCATAACCAGATTGGGCGCAATGTTCATGCTTATGTGGATGATATTGTGGTTAAGTCCATAAAGGAGGAAACCCTGATAGATGATTTAAGGGAAACCTTTGATAAACTCTTGGGTTTTTTGGTTTCTGACAGAGATATTGAAGCTAACCCGGAGAAGATCAAGGCCATCACCTCCCTGGCTAAGCCGGCGTGTATAAATGACGTTCAGCGCTTGGCGGGTCGCATCGCTGCTTTAAGCCGGTTTATAAGCCGTTTGGGTGAGAAAGCCATGCCATTATATTAGTTGATGAAGAAAACTGATAACTTTGTCTGGAATGATGCAGCTAATACCGCTTTTGAGGATTTGAAGAAGCAGCTGGCAGAGCCCCCAGTCCTTGCTGCTCCAGTTGACAAGGAGCCTTTATTACTGTATGTGGCTGCTAATACACGAGCCGTCAGTGTGGCCGTGGTGGTGGAGCGCAAGGAAGAGGGTAAGGAGCATTTGGTTCAGCGGCCGGTTTATTATGTCAGCGAAGTGCTCATTGAGTCCAAGCAGCGGTATCCGCATTGGCAGAAGCTTGTTTATGGTGTGTTCATGGCGAGCCGGAAACTTAAGCATTATTTCCAGGGTCATCCCATCACTGTGGTCAGTTCTGCCCCTCTTGGTGATATCATTCAAAACAAGAGGCCACAGGGAGAGTGGCTAAGTGGGCTATAGAGCTTGGACCTCATGGTCTGAAATACGTGCCACGCACTGCTGTTAAGTCTCAGGCCTTGGTGGATTTCATCAATGATTGGACAGAGTCACAAGTGCCCGAGCAAAAGCCAGATAACACATACTGGACTATACACTTTGATGGGTCCAGGCAGTTGGAGGGCTCGGGGGCTGGAGTCGTGTTGGCTTCCCCTAAAGGTGACAAGTTCCATTATGTGCTGCAGTTGATGTTTCCTTGCACTAACAACGCGGCTGAGTATGAGGCCTTGCTCCATGGACTTCGGATGGCTAAAGAGATGAGCTGGAGCCGGGTAAGGTGCTTCGGTGACTCAGACTTGGTGGCTCAACAAGTATCAGGAAAGTGGGATTCCAAGGACCCTCTCATGGCGGCTTATCGCCGCGAAGTTGATGCCATTGCTGGGCACTTTCAGGGTTACCAAGTGGAACACATCGATCGCAGGAAGAACGAGGCGGCTGATGCTTTAAGCCGGCTGGGCTCTCAGCGAAAACCGGTGCCGCCTAATACTTTCCTGGACGTCCTGTATAGCCCTTCTGTTAAGTTGCCTACAGAGGAAGACTTGGCTGTCCCTGACCCGGAGGCACGACTGGTGGCGGCTCTCCACATCATACCGGACGGGACAGTACCTTATTTGGTTTACATGACCCGGGGAGAGTTGCCTGAGGATGAAACTTTGGCCAGACAAGTAACCCGGCGGGCTAAGTCAATGATTGTTATCAATGGCGAGTTGCATCACCGTAGTGTTACAGGAGCGTTTCAGCGTTGTGTCTCCCCTGAGGAAGGTCAAGAGATCTTGCGTGAGATTCATGAAGGGGATTGTGGCCATCACGCCGGCTCAAAGTCTCTTGTGGCCAAGGCTTTTCGCCATGGTTTTTATTGGCTGACGGCTCATGCTGATGCGGAGGACTTGGTCAGTAAATGTGATGGTTGCCAAAGGTTCTCGCGACGGGCTCATGTGCCGGCTCAGGAGCTGAGGATGATCCCAATTACTTGGCCCTTTGCGGTCTGGGGGCTTGATATGGTTGGGCCTTTTAAAAGGTCCAAAGATAAGAAGACCCACCTCTTGGTGGCAGTTGACAAATTTACCAAGTGGGTAGAAGCAGAGCCAGTTAGCAAGTGTGATGCAGCCACGGCAGTTCAGTTTATGAAAAAGGTGATCTTTCGCTTTGGCTTTCCGCACAGCATTATAACTGACAATGGCACCAATCTATCCAAAGGCGCCATGGAAGAGTTTTGTCAACGAGAGCATATCCGACTTGATGTTTCCTCAGTGGCTCATCCTCAATCCAATGGTCAAGCTGAGAGAGCTAATCAGGAGATTCTGAAAGGCATCAAACCCCGGCTTTTGGTCCCTTTGCAACGGACGCCGGGTTGTTGGGTGGAGGAGTTGCCCTCCGTGTTATGGAGCATCAACACTACTCCTAACAGGTCTACAGGTTTCACGCCTTTTTTCATGGTTTACGGGGCAGAGGCAGTCCTCCCCAGTGACATCCGTCATGACTCGCCTCGAGTGGCGGCTTACGTTGAGGCGGATAATGAACAGGCGCGCCAAGATGCTCTTGACTTGTTGGACGAGCAGCGTGATGTGGCAGCAGCTCGCTCAGCAATTTACCAACAGGACCTGCGCCGTTATCATAGTCGCCGGGTTAAATCCCGGGTCTTCCAGGAAGGCGATCTGGTGCTCCGGCTCATCCAAGATCAAACAGATGTGCACAAGCTATCCCCGCCTTGGGAAGGGCCCTTTGTGGTCAGCAAGAATTTGCACAACGGGTCGTATTATCTCATTGACATTCGGGAGCACAAAGATTCACGTAAGTCGGAGGAAGAAACCCGTCGGCCGTGGAACATAGCTCAGCTTCGGCCTTACTACACTTGAGCCACCGGCTCTCATAATGTACATATTTCTCTAAGCCATGTATATATTATGATAAGCAATAAAGCAGGACCTCTGTCCTTTTTTCTCCTCCAAATGTGCACGTGTTGTTTTCATTGCAAGATTACATGATAACTTGAAGGAGGATCCGGCTTATGATCGTATTCGAATCTAGCCGTAAGCAATAAGGTCACTTGGGGGCTTCCTGTTCAAACATAGGTCGTATTCGAACCAAAGAGAACATAGCTGTCGATACCCATTTGATTGGCAAAGTGCCGAGCTCATTGGGGAATTTTCTTTGATCATATTTGAATCTTAGTTTAACCCCTTTGAGAACCGACGTGGATCGTATTCGAATCAGCGTCGTTAAACAATTCTTAAAGTCATTTGGGGGCTTCCTGTTCAAACATGGGTCGTATTCGAACCAAAGAGAACATAGCTGTCGGTACCCTCTTGATTGGCATCGCCACACCCACTGGGGGCTATATGATCGTATTCGAATCCTAGCATAACCCCTTTGGGCCGGGTCTCTGGTCGTATTCGAACCGGAAGCCCCTAAGTTCTTCTGCTTTATAGCAAGTTTCTTCTGATTATTTCAAAGTGTGTACGGCCGGGTCTCACTTTGCCGGCTTAACTTTGATTTACAGTGTTAGTTGAACACAATGGGTGTTATTAAGACAGGTAAACCAGAATTGAGGTATCAACCTTATTACCCGGGTTATTTAAACCGGAAGCATGCTTGCAGGCCGCTAAGTGTGTTATTACGGCTGTATTAAGGACATACTTGAGGACCAGTCTTTTTTGATTCATATCCGGGTTATATATCTAAAACCTATGATTCTCAGCGCGGTAAGCCGCCTAGAGACTTGTGATTTGTCCTATGCAGGATAGTCGAAGGCAACTATTTTGAGCTTAAGGAAAATAAATGATTGATTACGACCCGGAGGAATATAAGGAAGACAATTTCAATAGACTTCAGCATTCAATGCGTGCACGATGGCACGGCACAGTTAAAGTGTTGACCCTATTCTATTACAAGACTCGTGGAGTCCAAAAGGGTGAGGCATTGTTTGATAAGCCGCCAGCAGAGTTACGACGCTTGCTGGGTTGAAGTCTCCGGCTCGTCCCTCTCTTCTCCTCCGGCTGTTCCCAAGGTCTGGAAAGTCGACGACTTCCAGTCGATGCCGCTCAGAGCTTCGAATTGAGCTTCCTCGTCAATTAACCCGGCCGGGTCAATCTCCGGGGCGAAGGTGTGCTGACGAGCCGGCGGGATTAAGCTGAGGGCTTCATAGCGCGGGGTCGGGATCCTCTGATTTTCCGCATTGTAACCCGGCTGGTACTTGGTCAGATCTGTGTCGTTTCCAATAAGGGTGGCCACCGGGCGCACGATCTTCACGCAGGCGGCAAAGTCTCTTTGGTCGAAGGCCGTGCCGTCTTCCTTCAGACTTGGATAGCCGAGGGCGATGTCCGCCGGGTCTAACTCGGGAAGGAAAGCCTTGGCCCGGCTCAGCGCGGCGATAGCTCCGGCTCTTGCAGAGGCCCGTCGCAGCTCTTGGATACGTTGAGGCAGAACGGCGAGCCGGCGAAGCACTTCCGCCAGGTGAGTCGGCACCTCGTTGGATAGGGCCACCACAGCCAAGGCACGCTGTGACCCGGTGTAGAGTTGCTCCACCAGGGTGTACACGGCCTTCAGCTTGGTTACCACACTCTGGTTGAGGTTGGCACTTCTGGGACCTGTTTAACAGAATAAGATAAGCCGCCGACAAGGGTGAGTTATGAGATATAAAGACTACAAACTTGATGAAAGCCGGTAAAATGACTTACCGAAGATTGCGGCAACCATCTGGGACACTTGGCGCTTTAAGCCGGAGAGTTCGGCGGTCTTCTCTGAGAGAGCCTTCTCCGCCTGTTCGGCCCGGTTCACCAGAGCAGCCTTCTCTTCGGCCCAGGCTCTCCGTTCCGCGTCGAAGTCCGTCTTCAGCTTCTCCTGCGCAGCAATACTGGACACAAATTTAGCATTTGCTTTCCGGGTCTCAGTTTCTTGCGTCTTCAGCCGGGTCTTGAGATCAGAGATATCAGCCTCAAACTTCTTGCCAGCAGCCTGCATAAATTTCCGGGTTATAGCATGAACAGTTATTATACAAATTTAAAGTCCCAAGCGTTTTCCAAGCAAAGACACTTGGCACTTGGGGGCTAATGCATATCGAACGTTCCTATCTACAAACTACCGGTTCATGGAAATAAGCCGGAACTTAAGTCTACAACATACTCAATCATAAGTCGTCGACTTGGGGGCTAGCATGGTAAAGGTAATTATGCAGTAAGTAAGAGGACAGAAGAATAATACCTCAGACTTCTGCTGAATCTGGTTCACCATGGCAATCTCTACGTCCCGGCTCTTGTGCACTTGGCTGACGTAGCCGGAGACGAGCTCTCCGATGCTCAGGTTGGTGTAGTCGGAGAGGTCCAGATTAACCCGGCGGGGCTGTAGCAACTCCCCCTTGGCAGAACACTTGGCCAGTGCAGTAGGTCTCCCCGGCTCAACAAATTCCGTCCGGGTGATTACCACATCCGGGTCATCTGCTGGTTGAGCCGAGCTGGAGGCCTCCGGGATAACAGAAGCTTCTGCTATGGGCTTGTTGGTTGGAGCAGCGGCCTCAGGAGCAGAGGCAGCTGGCGGTTCTTGAGCGGCTACCTCCGGCTCAGGCAAGTCCGGCTCATCGACCGGCTTGTTCTTCTTCGCCCTTTTGCTGAGTTTTGCTTGGGCGCTGAAAAGACAGAAAGGTTAAGCACAAGAGTGTAAGTAAAGACAAAGTACACCATAAGATGATCATTATTACCCGGGCACAGTCTTGAAAGCCGGCAGGTTCGACTGCATAGAGTCGCCCGAAGAGGGGGAAGTCTCCTGATAATTTGAGTCAGAAGAATTGAGTGGCTGACGTATAACACCCGCCAAAGGATGAAAAGGGTACAAGTTGGAGATAACCTCAGTTCGACGCTTCCTCGATGCGTCAGGTAACCCGGAGGAGAGGTCGGCGTCCTTGTTGGTCCGGGTGTGACGCCGGCTCTCATGAACCTGTCGCTTCAAAATAAATTGAGGATCTTGATAAGCTAAAGGATGTGAAAAGCTTACTTTCCGGGTTACCCTTCGGACTTTCAGCCTTGGCAAGGGCTCCGAGTCGGAGGAAAGTGACATTACCTCTTCAACCACCGGGTTACTTGTGCTGGTGTCATCCTGTTGATGAATAGTATTGATAAGGCGGGCAGAAATAAATAACAGATATAACAAGAGTTTACAGGTTCAGGGGTTACCTCTGACTCGGAGCTGTCGCTTAGTTGCATCAACTCTGAAGCAGTTGGCCTACTTCCCTTCTTGCGGGGAGCGGCTTTCTTGGCGGCTTTCTTCTCCTTCCTGGCCTTCTTGGCCGCCTCGTGGTCATATTTGACCTTCCAAAATTTGTCATCAGCCTGAAAAATACAATGATGATTTCTTAAAAGATTCAGATGAAAGTTATATACAGAAGAAGATAAGATGTTCAGATCAGCGGCTTACCGCTGGGGCTGGATTGGTCTTGCAGAAGGGGGCTAACCCGGTCCTCCCGCAGTCTGCCAGGCTCTCGTTCAAGAGAGCCTTGGTCATATCCTCTGCAACATCTTCAGGAAGATCGTTGCGGCTGTGTCTCTGGGGGGTCATCCTTTCGGCCCGTGTACTCGCACATTAAGCCGGGGCGGCGGCTCAATGGGATCACCCGCCAGGAGATCCAGACCCGGACCAGATCGACTCCGTTGAGACCATTGCCCAGGAGAGCCTTGATCTTGTTGATGGTGGGGAGCAGAGGTTGGCGTTCCGCCTGAGTTAACTTGTCAGACAGCGGGTGGGTTGGCTCCAGACGTGAAGGGCGAAAGCCGGGCAGCGGGCTCTCGTCAGCCGGTGACGTGTCTTGGCAATAGAACCACGTCAGATTCCAGTCCTTTGGGTGACTCGGCGGCTCGGCATAAGGGAAAAGACAGTCTCTCCGTCTCTGAATGGAGATGCCGCCTAGCTCCAAACTTGGCCCGTTGGCGCACTCGTTCTGGCGGTTCAAGTAGAAAAGCTCTCTGAAGAGCAGCAGACTGGGCTCTTCTCCAAGGTAAACCTCGCAGAACACTTGGAAATTGCATATGTTGGACACCGAGTTGGGTCCTATATCTTGTGGCCGCAGGTCAAAGAAGTTCAGCACGTCTCTAAAAAACTTTGAGCCGGGCGGTGCGAAGCCCCGGCTCATGTGATCCGCAAAAATGACCACCTCCCCGTCCCTTGGCTGTGGTCTCTCCTCTGATGGGTCGGGGGCACGGTAGGACATGACGTCCTTCTTGGGCAGATAGCCTGACTTGACAAAATCTGCTAAGGTCTCGTTGGTGACATTGGACCTCATCCAATTGCAAGTGATGGAGGCTTTAGGAGCTTTGGGAGGCATGATGAAAGTCGGCAGCCTATGATAAAAGGAAACGTCCGGTTTAATTATAAGCCGGAGGAAATTTACAGGTCAATGTTAAAGTGGCGGCTTATGGAGGGGACTAATGACATATATCTAGGTGCAGCGGGTTATTTAAGCCGCCCTAGGTATTGAGAGTAATTCGATTGTCTACAGCCTTATCACAGATGAGCCGGAAAATTCTATGGCGCATGGTCTCCTTTGAGCTGGAAAATTCTATGGCACATGGTCTCCTTTGAGTCAGAAGATTCTACGGCGCGTGGTTTCTTTAAACCGGAAATGTAAACCGCCATGACTCAATGAGTGCAGTTTTTTACTAAGTGTGGTGAAAACAGGTTTCACACATTGCAGTAAAAAAATTGGATCAAAATGGTCGGTCAAAAGGAAAATTTCTAGACCTAAAAAACAGACGCAGGGGAGTTCTTGAGCTCGAATGAGGCCTTCATGCAGTAAAAAGAGATCTACTTGCATGAGAAATGGGTGCTAAACAGCTACCGCAGTGGTTCTATACAAGGCTAAGATCAAAAAAGGGTAGTAAAAATGAAAACTAACGGAGCTTGTGGGCGACGGCGACGAACACGGACGAACACGGATGAACCCTACTGCAGATCTGTTCTACGGGGTAGCGAGGACTTACCGGTGCTGAAGAGATGCGGAGGTTGCCGCCGTTTGTCTGGACCGAGTCAGGGTGATGCAGCGGCCAAGGTTGACGAAGACTGGGGGCGCGGCGGCGGCGGCGGAGTTCGAGCTCTCGGGGGACAGAGGAAGAAGACGGAGAAGAAGAGTGGCTGAAGGCCCGTCGGGCCGGGCTATTTATAAGGGCGAGCTCATAAGTGGGCGCGAGAAACGAGGAGACCGCGGCGTGGTTATCTCCCCACGAAACGCCTCGATTTTCGGGATAGCAGTAAAGATAAGATCCGTTGCGGATCTGGCGGAGTAAAAAACGGACTTAATGGAAGATGACATCACGGCGGATTACCCGGAGTCCAGAGGATGACGTCACGCCGGGTTATGACATTCACGCAATTGTAAGCCAGAGATTTTCTGTCGAAAGGTTTGAAGATTGACATGAGCCGGCTCAAATCAATCTGGGGCCTAATGTTGAGGATATAGACCCTAGAGTCACCCGCCAGGAGGGGCCGGGTTACTCATATGGTCATTGCCAGAAGCCCGGCGCTAAGCTTGAAGACGGTGGGCCAAAGATGGGCTTAAGACCCGGATACGGCTTAAGGCCCGTAGTTACAATCATTATTATGGTAGAACTTGTAGTGTAAGGCAAGAGTAATTGAGAGTCCGAGCCGGACACTCTTATGAGCCGGCCGGGACTCTGAGAGTTGCTGGGCGTCAGCCTCCCTATATAAAGGGACGACCCGGCAGCGGTTTTGGAGAGAAGGAAGATCTCTTCGAGAGCCAGGCATAGCAATTAAGCTCCCTGGTCCTCGAAACCCTAATCAATACCACCTCAACTAGACGTAGGCTTTTACCTTCACCGCAAGGGGCCGAACCAGTATAACCCTCGTGTTCCTTGTCCCGTTAACCCCTTCAAGCTTCCTAGCGGCGATGGCTCCACGACTAAGTCCTAGCTTGAGGACATCTGCCGTGACAATTCCACGATAGTAACCCTTCAGATTCTAACATAGCCGTCTTCCCCTTGCAAGCCTTATATAGAAGAATGGTGCTTCAATTATAAAACATGCTACAACAGAGAGATGGAATAGGTACTAAGAATAGAAAGGCATGACATATTGACATGTATTCCCTCCATCCGGAAATAAATGGATGGGTCTAGGAGTATTTCAGTTCTAGATACATCCATTTTTATCCATTTCTGCGGCATGTAATCCAGATGGAGGGAGTATGATGTAAGAGCGAGGGATACGACAGGACAACAGTGTAAAAACAGTAGTTGAATGTAAAACTGTATGCTAGCGGAATACGTACAGAAAAACACCAAGGCAACATATGCGTGTATGATTGGGAAACTAAGATGGCATTGCAACAAACCACTAGAACAACACTTCAATGTAAAAAAACATGGTATGGTAGACAGATGAAGTACATACTGATGAATAACAATGCATAAGATATTCAGAAGCATGATGTCCAAACTAAGCAGATGGCATCGCGATAGACTAGAATGACAGTACTTGAATTTTAAAACATGTTACCATGAATGGAATATGTACTGAAAAACAGGAAGGCATGACATATTTGCATGCATGATCAGCAGGCTAAGCATATGGCATTCCAACAAAGTAGATGCACTCCAGGACATTATATGCATGATATACCCATATCACGGGCCAAGTTAGAGCAAGGGCCTTGTGGGGTGAATAGGATTCATCATCTTTCTGCAAGTCTTCTGAAGAACTGCCTTTACATGTCCATCATATTGGGTATCATTAACATCAAGTTTGTTGGCCGTTACATTGCTCCGTGAGGTTCTTGTGGATAAACTAGTGTGTGCAATTATATCTGACATGCATGGAAGACAACTAGTAGTTAGATTTATGTAATGAGTGCCTGTAGGAGACGACATAAATAGTAGGATTGGGGTTAACTCGCAGCAACAGGTCTCAAAAACTAAAGGGAGAACACAGATGAAAAAGCTACAGAATAGGTATCGTTTGTACTCGAGATTAACTAGATGGCACACAAAAGTATTAAAGAACAACATAGGTAATACTAGAAGTGGTATAATACTATAATCACCAGCCTGTGGGATAGCATTGGCTGCTGGATGATAACTATGGAACATCGTTACCTAAAGAACAAGTCTCTTAGCTGAACTATGGAACAACGTTAACTCCTGAACAAGACCTGTAAGAGATCAACATGAATATACAGTGAAATGTGATAATCTATTTTTCATGTTTAGATGAATAACAAAGCCATAAATGTTGCACACAAGTAAGATGAGGGTACAACTTATCTGGCCGCCATCCATAGGAGTGAGCATCATGTGCTGACTTGTCGATGGCGCTGCAGTTGTTGTGGCTGTCCTTGTCGGGCACACACATTCGATGCAGGGAATTGTTGAGTGGGGACTATAGCTCCCATCTTGTGTATGCTTCCCTTGTTGGAGCAGCTGCAGTGAGTCGGAAGACGGTGTGGCTGCAGATGCAGAAAACGCATAATGTTAAGAACGACACATATCTCTGATCTGAATAAATACCTTAAGTGATCAACAGTAAGGTACGAGAGTGGTCACACGTCTGTTGACTGAAGACTAAATTGGGGTCACACGATTTTATTTTATTTTGGTATTGTCTGATCTACGCCGGATGGCTTGATGGCCGCCTTGTGCCTCCCGGCTGACACTGTTCAGAATCTTCCCTGAGGAGCCAGCGACCACCGGCAGAGCAGCTTGCCTCCGCCGTCCGTGGTCGTGAGAGCTCCGACCAAAACCCCGCTCCCCACCCGATCGCACTACCGTGGTTGTGCCGCCCCCGACCAATCCACAAAGACTCGCCGTCATCAAGATCCGGCGGCGGCGGTACCTTCAACCCATGCAACTCTAAGATAGCCATCTAAGCACTGCTTCCGCAGCGAACTTGCACCCCCGCACCCTTACGTTAGACACCAGCCAACCGGCAGCCTAGGAGCTCCGCCGCCTCGAGGGGCGCTGCTTCCCATTGGGAATCGATTGGCCCAGAATAAAAATTCAGACAACTGACGCCTAAATAAAGTGATTAGAGATGAGGGTATGACCTATCTTGTGGCCCGGTGAAGTAGGTAGCTCCAGCTGCCGAGTCGGTGAGGCCGGCGCGGTTGTGGTGGCTACTGGTGGCAGGAAAGCAGAGATGTCGCGACGGTCGACGGCTACGGGGAAGCAGCGTCGGGGCCCTGGACGCATCCGAAGTTGGAGCCGCTCTGGCTCTGTGCACAACGGCGGGGGTGAATCGGCTCCGGTAGGGTTCACGCGGCCGTCATCGAGGCAGCTCCGGCAGCACGGAGTAAGAGGCACACGACCCAGTGCATGATGGCAAACGGACAGCATCTCCGGCATTGGGGAGGAGGGCGGCAGTGAATTTGGTGCGGTGGGGGCGCCATGGAGGAGGGGCTGAGGTTTCGTGGCTGGGGAGAAGGGAGCTTCCGGGGAGAAGGTGATTTGGTACCCATGAGGTATGAATGGGAAATTGGGAGGGGGAACCATGTCTTACGGACGCATTTGTCTGAAATGTGGGGGGAGTTACAGTTCTACCCCTGTCTTTAGGCTTCTGGGCTTGGGTCTGTGTACTGAGGGTCGAGGATAGCAGAGTAACTTTGCTTCTCCCAAATAGTGGGCGCGAGCGATTTCGAGCGAGGAGGGCGTGTTTTGAAATAGTGGGCGCGAGAGATTTCGGGCAAGGAGGGCGTGTTTTGAAATAGTGGGCGCAAGCTATTTCAGGGGAGGAGGGCGTGTTTTGAAATAGTCGGCGCGAGCGATTTCGGGCGAGGAGGGCGTGTTTTGAAATAGTCGGCGCGAGCGATTTTGGGCAAGGAGAGGGTGTTTTGCCGCCCATGGTTTATGAATTATTCGGCACATGTAATTTCGGCCGAGGAGAAGGCGCGCTTGGATGAAGTTACGAACCTACCCTCGATGTACAACGGGCCAATTGATGCGTGTCCCACATAGGCCGGTAATTTGGCGTCTCCCATTTATTTGCTCGGGCGAATTCCACCGAGCAGAGGGTGTTTAGCGGTCCGTTCAAATTTTGGGAGAACGAGCATCCACGTCTACCTTACCAAGTTGATTCGAATCAAATTTTGAAATATTAGCTTGCCACTTCTTTTTTTAGATGGAGAGATGATGCTCGGGACTAATGTGTTTTTACATGCTCGTTGCTAATGATTTGCTATATGACAAATAGTTGACCCACTCAAAAACGAAAATCAAACCCAAAATGAAATATCTCGATTCAATGAAATAGCTCGGTCACCAGGTCAAAATAGTGAACTAAATCCAAAATTGAACACCTCAATCGAGTAGCATGTTGTACAGTATTATAGTACTCCATGAACATGTTGAAAGTCAAATTAATGAACTTGTTTGATACGCATATCTCCATTCATGTGTAGATTTCAGACAACATGTTCTCCAATTTAAATATTTGAATGCAAGTTTATATCGAAACAAGGTTTATATCAGTCTTTGATGCATAAAACGCGACCTCCCCCTCTCCCGGACTCCTGCTCTCTCTCTCTCTCTCTCTCTCTCTTTCTCTCTCGCCGACAATCTTCAATTCTATCGCACACATCCAAACACAAACCTTGTTGGTCCCTCTCCCTCTCTCTCTCTCTCTCTCCTTTTGTGTGTAGGGGGGTCTTTCTAGTTCGCATGCACACTCCCTGTATAGGTCTCTCTCGCACACTATGTATGATTCTCTAGTCCAAGCTAAATATCTTGGGTGCACTCATCGTACACACACAAATTACCTGACTCGTTGCCCGTTACTCTGTCAGGCACCACTCTGCCGTCTCGGAGCTCTTCCCTCTCTCTCTTAAACTCTCCATGTCCCTGGGTCACACATACACATGCATATCTCACTCGCACTCGATAGACCCATCTAAAACTCTATCTCTCTCCCTCGTTCTCTCTCCATCTCACATGCACACACACACAATCTCAAGCCTATCCAAGTATGATGTCCTCTCACTCAATTATACGCACACGCAGTCCCGCCTATATGTATACACTAGTACGCGTCGGTGCTATACAAACGGTTTTTAACCCCTTTCCGCGACGGTATTTGGGACCGTCGCCAAGTGAGTGTGGGCGATAGGGTGTCCTTCCCACACGACCCAGAAACCATCGGGAATATGGAGCAGTGATCCAGAGGCCTTCCAAAATATAATCGTGTGCGATGCAGCACACACTAAATTCTTTCGCACGTGTGGTATCGGTGATTAAACGTTTCTAATGACGCAGTGAAACCATACGGTCTGTTGTAATGAACCGTTTGGGAAACAGTATGTAAGGTACATGGGCCAACATATGAACTGTGTGCGATTTGTGCCCCATCGCACACGAGTTTTCTGCGTAATCCGTCTGCCATGCAAGACTCCATCACACACGTTTTCCAACAATTACCGTCTGCGATAATGTTCTATCACAAATGGTTCAGGAGCCCCTTCGCACACATACAAGTGATGTAGACCGTTTGTGATTTTTTGGGTATCACCAACGGTTGCCGCAAGAGTGACGTGTGCTTTTCGTTTGGCATCCCACACGTTTCCTGAAAAAATTATGACTGGGATTGTATTTTACATTGGGCACGGTTTACTCCCAGTTCTCATGTGCAATAACGTGATATCACAAGGTTCCGGAGACCCTACGCACACGTAGTAGCACTACAAATCGTTTGGGATCTGTTGTGTATCACCGACGGTTCCGCTACGATTGACGTATGCTTTCCGATGTGGATAGCACACACTCATTTAGTTGAACCGTGTACGGAGAAATTGCTAGGTTAAAACAAAAATATCCCATTTTGAATCGCCATGCAAAAAGCAAATTTGCCACAATATTCAATTGAACAAATAAACAAAAATATCATATTTTGAATCGGCACGCAAAAAGCAAATTCGCCACAATATTCAATTGAACAAATAAACAAAAATATCCCATTTTGAATCGGCACGCAAAAAGCAAATTCACCACAATATTCAATTGAACAAATAGTGTCCACAGGAAGAACATTCATCAGATTTCGCAACAATTGCAATTGAACATATGGTAGCTAAATTCCAATGATTTGTCCACACATATATGCATTACATAATTAATCATAGTGTACAAAATACGAAGACCTCATCAGATGGAAAACAATGGATCCATGTGTTATATGTTTAGCGGCTAGCTCTTACTCAATGTTTCAGGAGAAGGCATGCTGAAATCTTCATTATCACCAGTGGGATTGGTGTAGTGATCCAGGAAGAAGTAACTCATAAATCTTCGAACCATCAGCAATTCACCAGTCGGGAGCGGTTTAGGGGTCCTCGGTTTTAAGATGAGCTGCAATATTTTTAAGATCAGAATGTGCCATATGAGTGAAGTAGAAGATATTAATTATGATAGACTTACTGGTACTAATTCGTGAGGATCGTCACAACTATCAGCAGATTTGCAGATGGAGATCATGTGTCTGCAAACATAGTATCCACAAAGGTTGGTCCCTGCTTCTTGCTGAGGACACTGAAATTTTTTGTACAGAATTAGTCATGTATTTGTTCTCTTAGGAACAACCTAACCGGTGTTACATGTATTATTTTTTCTTTGGACAAAATAGAAAGAGGTTTATTTAGAAGCTTGAACATTTGACTAGCGTAAGGAAAGGTATTTGCAGACTGTTGGATAAATTTTCCGAAAATAACGGATTTCGGTGTGTTACCAGAGAAACGATCTCGTGCTGCAGAGGTAGTTCCCTCTTGAACAGGTTCCCTAGTTTATTTTTCCACAATGCGAGCACACTGCAAATGATGATGAATTTTGACAACATCAGTTATTGAACCAAATATGAATGCAAATTAATTTCAGCATCATAGAATTCAATACCTATCCATGAATTGCTGAAGATGCGTCAGATCCTGAATGTTTGTTGACTCTCTGAGAGAATCGATGTAGTAAAATGTGTTCTTGTTTGGAACAATGAATACCAATATCCAGTGATCTCTACATATTAAGAAAGCCATGAACTTACGAATTATGTCGAAATATGAAATATAATAAGTGTATGCGTGGTTGTTTACTTGACTTACCGTTCATGATATGGCCAGAGAAATTATTATGCATGGGACGTGTTTTCAAAGAGATGGACGACCGTGTTAACGGCCCAGCCCCGTAGGTCCTTACCATGTATTGTTGTGCCATTTCCTAATTCGGGATCTATGAAATACATACTCTCCCTTTTTCTTCTCTGTGTGTTCAATCCCCTGAGTGGAATAAAATGCAGTTAGCTCTTTATCATTTACAGCCTTGTATGGAGAAGTTGATCAGAGTTTGTTAAGTACTTACAAAATCAGGCATCTAACAAGAGTGGCATCGAGCACGTTGAAGTTGAAGAAGAGATGTAAGTCCTCGAAACTCACATTGATGGAACCAGCATCGTGTCGGAAATGATCTCTATTGTAGTGGACTAGCAAACCATGAAGACCTGCTGACATTTGATCCATGCAATATTCATGTAACTCGCGGCAACTGGAGCTGCACTCATCAAAGTATTCGCCAATAAGAAATGGCTGGCCATGGACGTAATTGCGTGCTTCAAGTACGTCTACTTTACTTTTAGCAAGCAACAAACGTACTTCTTCATCATCCATGGCGTCAGAAATAATATTACTCCCCGATTCGAACAAGCTGATGTTAATTTGGTTCTGGCCGATGAGTGCTTTAAGTAAGAGGCAATCATTCTCTTTCCTATTAACTCTCCCTCCGCGCTTCCTCGCGGTCGTGGGTGTAGCCTTTTTGGCCACTTCCTTCTTGGTACTTGAAGCATTTCTGGCAGAACGTCTGGTTGCCTGCAAGGTAGACTGCCGAGCAGACGGTGAAGCTTGGACGGACTGCTTAGCAGACAGTTTATCTATGCCGGACCGCTAAGCTAGCGGTGCTGCTGTGACGGACTGTTGGGCTATAGGAGCAAAGGCATCGGACTGCTGACCATGCGTTGAAGCTATGTCGGGTTTCTGCGCAGGTGGTGCCAACTTGTTGGTGTGCTGAGGAGGCCGTGCCAACGCGTTGGTTTGCTGAGCAGGAAGTGCTGACGCATTGGTATGCTGATCATGCGATTGCGGATCGACAGACTGATGAGCAGTCGGTTCTGGATCTACATACTGCTTAGCAGGCAGTTTCAAAGCATCAGACTGCTTAGCAGTCTATTCCACCAGGTTGGTCTGCTGAGCATGTGCTGCAGCTGGGTCTCCCCCCGCTACTTCAGCGGCTGGCATCTGAACCGGTGGTGCGTCTTCAGCAGTTGTAGGCCTTGCCACTGGCTGCTTTGGGGCGGAGGATGACATGGCCTGTACGCCACAAAGTCGGGCAGGCTGATCACAGGTTGATGCATCAGCCCGCGAGAGCTGCTGTGGCAAGGAGAGCGTCACCGGTTGAGGTGCGACAGTGGTTGCTCTTGGAGAGGCTTCAGGGATCTCATCGATGAACTATATTTCCTTTCGTGGCCACTGGATGTGATGTAACAGTGTTTCTCCCAAGGTCCTTTGCTCATCGAAGTCTCCTAGGACATTCTTCGGGCAAATTCATTGAATCCAGGATTTACTTCAGTCACATAGCACTTCACACAGCCCGACTTCAATGGCACATTGTCCAAGAAGAGGCTATCTTCCAAGAAGGGTGGGCAAACCCAGGCTGTTGCACATTTTAATGTACCTTCATAATGTGTAAGCACGCCCTTGAGTATATCTTTCATTCCAGATAGATCAGATATAGCATCATCACGAGCAGCTGCAGTCTTATTGTTGCTGGGGTCAGCTGATGCATAGCTACTCTTGTGCAATGTTGTCGCGCAATAAGCAGCATCCTCCATGCCCGCCTCCCCTCCCATCTGCTGGCTATCTGTCAGTGTTAGAGTCTTCTACATCATCATTGACTCCTCAACATCCTTTCGAACAGCCGGATAAATCTCCTTCCTCAACCTTTCATACAATGCATTCTGCTTCATTTTGTTGGGGAACGTAGTAATTTCAAAAAAATTCCTACGCACACGCAAGATCATGGTGATGCATAGCAACGAGAGGGGAGAGTGTTGTCCACGTACCCTCGTAGACCGGCAGCGGAAGCGTTATCACAAGGCGGTTGATTTAGTCGTACGTCTTCACGATCCGACCGATCAAGTACCGAACGTACGGCACCTCCGAGTTCTACACACGTTTAGCTCGATGACGTCCCTCGAACTCCGATCCAGCTGAGTGTTGAGGGAGATTTTCGTCAGCACGACGGCGTGGTGACAATGATGATGTTCCACCGACGCAGGGCTTCGCCTAAGCTCCGCAACGGTATTATCGAGGTGTAATATGGTGGAAGGGGGCACCGCACACGGCTAAGAGATCTCAAGGATCAATTGTTGTGTCTCTGGGGTGCCCCCCTGCCCCCGTATATAAAGGAGCAAGGGGGAGGCAGCCGGCCAAGGGGAGAGGCGCGCCATAGGGGGGAGTCCTACTCCCACCGGGAGTAGGACTCCTTCTTTCCTTGTGGGAGTAGGAGAAGGGAAGGGGGAAGGAGAAAGAAGGAAGGGTGCGCCCCCCTTCCCTAGTCCAATTCGGACCAGACCAAGGGGAGGGGTGCGGCCACCCTTGAGGCCCTTTTTCTTCTTTCCCGTATGGCCCAATAAGGCCCAATACGTATTCCCGTAACTCTCCGGTACTCCGAAAAATACCCGAATCACTCGGAACCTTTCCGAAGTCCGAATATAGTAGTCCAATATATCGATCTTTACGTCTCGACCATTTCGAGACTCCTCGTCATATCCCCGATTTCATCCGGGACTCCGAACTCCTTCGGTACATCAAAACTAAATAAAACTGTCATCGTAACGTTAAGCGTGCGGACCCTACGGGTTCGAGAACTATGTATACATGACCGAGACACGTCTCCGGTCAATAACCAATAGCGGGACCTGGATGCCCATATTGGCTCCCACATATTCTATGAAGATCTTTATCGGTCAGACCGCATAACAACATACGTTGTTCCCTTTGTCACCGGTATGTTACTTGCCCGATATTCGATCGTCGGTATCTCGATACCTAGTTCAATCTCGTTACCGGCAAGTCTCTTTACTCATTCCGTAATACATCATCCCACAACTAACTCATTAGTCACAATGCTTGCAAGGCTTATAGTGATGTGTATTACCGAGTGGGCCCAGAGATACCTCTCCGATAATCGGAGTGACAAATCCTAATCTCGAAATACGCCAACCCAACAAGTACCTTTGGAGACACCTGTAGAGTACCTTTATAATCACCCATTTACGTTGTGACGTTTGGTAGCACACAAAGTGTTCCTCCGGTAAACGGGAGTTGCATAATCTCATAGTCATAGGAACATGTATAAGTCATGAAGAAAGCAATAGCAACATACTAAACGATCGAGTGCTAAGTTAACGGAATGGGTCAAGTCAATCACGTCATTCTCCTAATGAGGTGATCTCGTTAATCAAATGACAACTTATGTCTATGGCTAGGAAACATAAACATCTTTGATTAACGAGCTAGTCAAGTAGAGGCATACTAGTGACACTCTGTTTGTCTATGTATTCACACATGTATTATGTTTCCGGTTAATACAATTCTAGCATGAATAATAAACATTTATCATGATATAAGGAAATAAATAATAACTTTATTATTGCCTCTAGGGCATATTTCCTTCAGTCTCCCACTTGCACTAGAGTCAATAATCTAGTTCACATCGCCATGTGATTTAACACCAATATTCATATCTGTATATGATTAACACCCATAGTTCACATCGTCATGTGACCAACACCCAAAGGGTTTACTAGAGTCAATAATCTAGTTCACATAGCTATGTGATTAACACCCAAAGAGTACTGAGGTGTGATCATGTTTTGCTCGTGAGAGAAGCTTAGTCAACGGGTCTGTTACATTCAGAGCCGTATGTATTTTGCAAATATTCTATGTCTACAATGCTCTGCACGGAGCTACTCTAGCTAATTGCTCCCACTTTCAATATGTATCCAGATTGAGACTTAGAGTCATCTGGATCGGTGTGAAAGCTTGCACCGATGTAACTCTTTACGACGGGCTCTTTTATCACCTCCATAATCGAGAAATATTTCCTTATTCCAGTAAGGATAATTTTGACCGCTGTCCAGTGATCTACTCCTAGATCACTATTGTATTCCCTTGCCAAAATCAGTGTAGGGTATACAATAGATCTGGTACACAGCATGGCATACTTTATAGAACCTATGGCCAAGGCATAGGGAATGACTTTCATTCTCTTTCTATCTTCTGCCGTGGTCGGGCTTTGAGTCTTACTCAATTTCACACCTTGTAACACAGGCAAGAACTCTTTCTTTGACTGTTCTATTTTGAACTACTTCAAAATCTTGGTAAGGTATGTACTCATTGAAAAAACTTATCAAGCGTCTTGATCTATCTCTATAGATCTTGATGCTCAATATGTAAGAAGCTTCACCGAGGTCTTTCTTTGAAAAACTCATTTCAAAAACACTCCTTTATGCTTTACAGAATAATTCTACATTATTTCCGATCAACAATATGTCATTCACATATACTTATCAGAAATGCTGTAGTGCTCCCACTCACTTCCTTGTAAATATAGGCTTCACCGCAAGTTCGTATAAAACTATATCCTTTGATCAACTTATCAAAGTGCATATTCCAACTCCGAGATGCTTGCACCAGTCCATAGATGGATCGCTGGAGCTTGCATATTTTGTTAGCACCTTTAGGATTGACAAAACCTCCTGGTTGCATCATATACAACTCTTCTTTAATAAATCCATTAAGGAATGCAGTTTTGTTTATCCATTTGCCATATTTCATAAAATGTGGCAATTGCTAACATGATTCAAATAGACTTAAGCATAGATATGAGTGACAAACTCTCATCGTAGTCAACATCTTGAACTTGTCGAAAACCTTTTTGCGACAATTCTAGCTTTGTAGATAGTGATACTACTATCAGCGTCCGTCTTCCTCTTGACGATCCATTTATTCTCAATTGCTTGCCGATCATCGGGCAAGTCAACCAAAGTCCACACTTTGTTCTCATACATGGATCTCATCTCAGATTTCATGGCCTCAAGCCATTTTGCGGAATCTGGGCTCACCATCACTTCTTCATAGTTCGTAGGTTTGTCATGGTCTAGTAACATAACCTCCAGAACAGGATTATCGTACCACTCTGGTGCGGATCTTACTCTGGTTGACCTACAAGGTTTAGTAACAACTTGATCTGAAGTTTCATGATCATCATCATTAACTTCCTCACTCATTGGTATAGACGTCACAGGAACCGTTTCTTGTGATGAACTACTTTCCAATAAGGGATCAGGTACAGTTACCTCATCAAGTTCTACTTTCCTCCTACTCACTTCTTTCGAGAGAAACTCCTTCTCTAGAAAGGATCCATTCTTAGCAACGAATGTCTTGCCTTCGGATCTGTGATAGAAGGTGTACCCAACTGTCCTTTGGGTATCCTATGAAGACACATTTCTCCAATTTGGGTTTGATCTTATGAAGATGAAAACTTTTTCACATAAGCATCGCAATCCCAAACTTTAAGAAACGACAACTTTGGTTTCTTGCCAAACCACAGTTCATAAGGCGTCGTCTCAACGGATTTCGATGGTGTCCCTTTTTGTGAATGCAGCTGTCTCTAATGCATAACCCCAAAACTATAGTGGTAAATCGGTAAGAAACATCATAGAGTGCACTATATCCAATAAAGTAAGGTTATGACGTTCGGACACACCATTATGCTGTGGTGTTCCAGGTGGCGTGAGTAGTGAAACTATTTCACATTGTTTTAACTGAAGGCCAAACTCATAACTTAAATACTCTTCTCCACGATCAGATCGTAGAAACTTTATTTTCTTGTTACGATGATTTTCTGCTTCACTCTGAAATTATATGAACTTTTCAAATATTTCAGACTATTGTTTCATTAAGTAGATATACCCATATCTGCTCAAATCATCTGTGAAGGTCAGAAAATAATGATACCTGCTACGAGCCTCAATATTTATCGGACCACATACATCTGTATGTATAATTTCCAACAAATCTGTTGCTCTCTCCATAGTTCCGGAGAACGGCGTTTTAGTCCTCTTGCCCGTGAGGCACGATTCGCAAGCATCAAGTGATTCATAATCAAGTGATTCCAAAATCCCATCAGTATGGAGTTTCTTCATGCGCTTTACACCAATATGACCTAAACGGCAGTGCCACAAATAAGTTGCACTATCATTATTAACTTTGCATATTTTGGCTTCATTATTATGAATATGTGTATCACTACGATCGAGATCCAACAAACCATTTTCTTGGGTGTTTGACCATAGAAGGTTTTATTCATGTAAACAGAACAACAATTATTCTCTAATTTAAATGAATAACCGTATTGCAACAAACATGATCAAATCATATTCATGCTCAACGCAAACACCAAATAACACTTATTTAGGTTCAACACTAATCCCGAAAGTATAGGGAGTGTGCGATGATGATCATATCAATCTTGGAACCACTTCCAATACACATCGTCACTTCATCCTTAACTAGTTTATGTTCATCCAACTCCCGTTTCGAGTTACTACTCTTTAGCAACTGAACCAGTATCAAATACTGAGGGGTTGCTATAAACACTAGTAAGTACACATCAATAACATGTATATCCAATATACCTTTGTTCACTTTGCCATCCTTCTTATCCACCAAATACTTGGGGCAGTTCCGCTTCCAGTGACCAGCCCCTTTGCAGTAGAAGCACTTAGTCTCAGGCTTAGGAACAGACTTAGGCTTCTTCACTTGAGCAGCAACTTGCTTGCCGTTCTTCTTGAAGTTCCCCTTCTTCCCTTTGCCCTTTTCTTAAAACTAGTGGTCTCGTTAACCATCAACACTTGATGTTTTTCTTGATTTCTACCTTCGTCGATTTCAGCATCACGAAGAGCTCGGGAATTACTTTCGTCATCCCTTGCATACTATAGTTCATCACGAAGTTCTACTAACTTGGTGATGGTGACTAGAGAATTCTGTCAATCACTATTTTATCTGGAAGATTAACTCCCACTTGATTCAAGCGATTGTAGTACCCAGACAATCTAAGCACATGCTCACTAATTGATCGATTCTCCTCCATCTTTTAGCTATAGAACTTGTTGGAGACTTCATATCGCTCAACTCGGGTATTTGCTTGAAATATTAACTTCAACTCCTGGAACATCTCATATGGTCCATGACGTTCAAAACGTCTTTGAAGTCCCCATTCTAAGCCGTTAAGCATTGTGCACTAAACTATCAAGTAGTCATCATATTGAGCTAGCCAAACGTTCATAACGTCTGCATCTGCTTCTGCATTAGGTCTGTCACCTAGCGGTGCATCAAGGACATAATTCTTCTGTGCAGCAATGAGGATAATCCTCATATCACGGATCCAATCCGCATCTTTGCTACTAACATCTTTCAACATAATTTTCTCTAGGAACATATCAAAAAAATAAAACAGGGAAGCAACAACGCGAGCTATTGATCTACAACATAATTTGCAAAATACTATCAGGACTAAGTTCATGATAAATTTAAGTTCAATTAATCCTATTACTTAAGAACTCCCACTTAGATAGATATCCCTCTAATCCTCTAAGTGATCACATGATCCATATCAACTAAACCATGTCCGATCATCACGTGAGATGGAGTAGTTTCAACGGTGAACATCACTATGTTGATCATATCTACTATATGATTCACGCTCGACCTTTCGGTCTCCGTGTTCCGAGGCCATATCTATTATATGCTAGGCTCGTCAAGTTTAACCTGAGTATTCCGCGTGTGCAACTATTTTGCACCCGTTGTATTTGAACGTAGAGCCTATCACACCCGATCATCACGTGGTGTCTCAGCACGAAGAACTTTCGCAACGGTGCATACTCAGGGAAAACACTTATACTTTGATAATTTAGTGAAGGATCATCTTATAATGCTACCGTCAAACAAAGCAAGATAAGATGCATAAAGGATTAACATCACATGCAATCAATATAAGTGATATGATATGGCCATCATCATCTTGTGCTTGTGATCTCCATCTCCGAAGCACCGTCATGATCACCATCGTCACCGGCGCGACACCTTGATCTCCATCGTAGCATCATTGTCGTCTCGTCAATCTTATGCTTCTACGACTATCGCTACCGCTTAGTGATAAAGTAAAGCATTACATGGTGATTGCATTGCATACAATAAAACGACAACCATACGGCTCCTGCCAGTTGCCGATAACTCGGTTACAAAACATGATCATCTCATACAACAAATTATATCACATCATGTCTTGACCATATCACATCACAACATGCCCTGCAAAAACAAGTTAGACGTCCTCTACTTTGTTGTTGCAAGTTTTACGTGGCTGCTACGGGCTTAGCAAGAACCGTTCTTACCTACGCATCAAAACCACAACGATAGTTTGTCAAGTTGGTGCTGTTTTAACCTTCGCAAGGACCGGGCGTAGCCACACTTGGTTCAACTAAAGTGAGAGAGACAGACACCCGCCAGTCACCTTTAAGGAACGAGTGCTCGCAACGGTGAAACCAGTCTCGCGTAAGCGTACGCGTAATGTCGGTCCGGGCCGCTTCATCTCACAATACCGCTGAACCAAATTATGACATGCTGCTAAGCAGTATGACTTATATCGCCCACAACTCACTTGTGTTCTACTCGTGCATAGCATCAACGCATAAAACCAGGCTCGGATGCCACTGTTGGGGAACGTAGTAATTTCAAAAAAATTCCTACGCACACGCAAGATCATGGTGATGCATAGCAACGAGAGGGGAGAGTGTTGTCCACGTACCCTCGTAGACCGACAGCGGAAGCGTTATCACAACGCGGTTGATGTAGTCGTACGTCTTCACGATCCGACCGATTAAGTACCGAACGCACGGCACCTCCGAAGTTCTACACACGTTCAGCTCGATGACGCCCCTCGAACTCCGATCCAGCCGAGTGTTGAGGGAGAGTTTCGTCAGCACGACGGCGTGGTGACGATGATGATATTCCACCGACGCAGGCTTCGCCTAAGCTCCGCAACGGTATTATCGAGGTGTAATATGGTGGAGGGGAGCACCACATACGGCTAAGAGATCTCAAGGATCAATTGTTGTGTCTCTGGGGTGCCCCCCTGCCCCCGTATATAAAGGAGCAAGGGAGGAGGAGGCCGGCCCTAAGAGGGGGCGCACCAAGTGTGGAGTCCTACTAGGACTCCCTAGTCCTAGTAGGATTCCACCTCCCATATGGAATAGGAAAAGAGGAAGGGAAAAAGAGAAGGAAGGAAGGGGGCGCCCCCCTTCCCTAGTCCAATTCGGACCAGACCAAGGGGAGGGGTGCGGCCACCCTTGTGGCCCTTTTTCATCTTTCCCGCAAGGCCCAATAAGGCCCAATACGTATTCCCGTAACTCTCCGGTACTCCGAAAAATACCCGAATCACTCGGAACCTTTCCGAAGTCCGAATATAGTCGTCCAATATATCGATCTTTACGTCTCGACCATTTCGAGACTCCTCGTCATATCCCCGATCTCATCCGGGACTCCGAACTAATTCGGTACATCAAAACTCAATAAAACTGTCATCGTAACGTTAAGCGTGCGGACCCTTCGGGTTCGAGAACTATGTAGACATGACCGAGACACCTCTCCGGTCAATAACCAATAGCGGGACCTGGATGCCCATATTGGCTCCCACATATTCTATGAAGATCTTTATCGGTCAGACCGCATAACAACATACGTTGTTCCCTTTGTCATCGGTATGTTACTTGCCCGAGATTCGATCGTCGGTATCTCGATACCTAGTTTAATCTCGTTACCGGCAAGTCTCTTTACTCGTTCCGTAATACATCATCCCGCAACTAACTCATTAGTCACAATGCTTGCAAGGCTTATAGTGATGTGCATTACCGAGTGGGCCCAGAGATACCTCTCCGACAATCGGAGTGACAAATCCTAATCTCGAAATACGCCAACCCAACAAGTACCTTTGGAGACACCTGTAGAGCACCTTTATAATCACCCAGTTACGTTGTGACGTTTGGTAGCACACAAAGTGTTCCTCCGGTAAACGGGAGTTGCATAATCTCATAGTCATAGGAACATGTATAAGTCATGAAGAAAGCAATAGCAACATACTAAACGATCGGATTCTAAGCTAACAGATGGGTCTTGTCCATCACATCATTCTCCTAATGATATGATCTCGTTAATCAAATGACAACACATGTCTATGGTTAGGAAACTTAACCATCTTTGATCAACGAGCTAGTCTAGTAGAGGCTTACTAGGGACACGGTGTTTTGTCTATGTATCCACACATGTAATCAAGTTTCCGGTTCATACAATTCTAGCATGAATAATAAACATTTATCATGATATAAGGAAATGTAAATAACAACTAGGCATATTTCCTTCAGTCTCCCACTTGCACTAGAGTCAATAATCTAGTTCACATCGTCATGTGATTCAACACCAATAGTTCACATCGCCATGTGACTAAACACCCAAAAGGTTTACTAGAGTCAATAGTCTAGTTCACATCGCCATGTGATTAACACCCAAAGAGTACTAAGGTGTGATCATATTTTGCTTGTGAGAGAAGTTTAGTCAACGGGTCTGCCACATTCAGAGCCGTATGTATTTTGCAAATTTCTATGTCTACAATGCTCTGCACGGAGCTACTCTAGCTAATTGCTCCCACTTTCAATACGTATCCAGATTGACATTCAGAGTCATCTGGATCGGTGTAAAATCTTGCATCGACGTAACTCTTTACGACGAACTCTTTATCACCTCCATAACGAGAAATATTTTCCTTAGTCCTCTTAGGTAACTAAGGATAATTTGACTGCTGTCCACTCATCTATTCCTGGATCACTATTGTACCCCTTTCCAAACTCATGGCAAGGTACATGATATGTATGGTACACAACATGGTATACTTTATAGAACCTATGGTTGAGGCATAGGGAATGACTTCATTCTTCTCTATCTTCTGTCGTGGTCGGGTTTGAGTCTTACTCAACTTCACACTTTCCAACACAGACAAGAACACTTTCTTTGACTGATCCATTTTGAACTTCTTCAAAATCTTGTCAAGGTATGTGCTTTGTGAAAGTCCAATTAAGCGTCTTGATCTATCCCTATAGATTTTGACGCCCAATATATAAGTAGCTTTACGAGGTCTTTATTGAAAAATTCTTATTCAAGTATCCTTTTATGCTATCCCGAAATTATATATCATTTTCGATCAACAATATGTCATCCACATATACTATCAGAAATGCTACAGAGCTCCCACTCACTTTCTTGTAAATACAGGCTTCTCAAAAAGTCTGTATAAAACCATATGCTTTGATCACACTATCAAAGCGTATATTCCAACTCCGAGAGGCTTGCACCAGTCCATAAATGGATCGGCCGGAGCTTGCACACTTTGTTAGCACCTTTAGGACCGACAAAACCTTCTGCTTGCATCATATACAACTCTTCTTTAAGAAATCCATTAAGGAATGCAGTTTTGACGTCCATTTGCCAAATTTCAAAAACATAAAATGCGTCAATTGCTAACATGATTTGGACAGACTTAAGCATCGCTACGGGTGAGAAGGCCTCATCGTAGTCAACTCCTTGAACTTGTCGAAAACCTTTCGCAATAAGTCAAGCTTTGTAGACAGTAACATTACCATCAGCGTCAGTCTTCTTCTTGAAGATCCATTTATTCTCTATGGCTCGCCGATCATCGAGCAAGTCAACCAAAGTCCACACTTTGTTCTCATACATGGATCCTATCTCAGATTTCATGGCCTCAAGCCATTTATCGAAATCTTGGCTAATCATCGCTTCCTCATAGTTCGTAGGTTCGTCATGGTCTAGTAACATGACTTCCTGAACAGGATTACCGTACCACTCTGGTGCGGAACATGCTTGACCTAGAAGGTTTGGTAGTAACTTGATCTGAAGTTTCATGATCATTATCATTAGCTTCCTCTCTAGTTGGTGCAGGCATCACTAGGACTGATTTCTGTGATGAGCTACTTTCCAATTCGAGAGAAGGTACAATTACCTCATCAAGTTCTACTTTCCTCCCACTCACTTCTTTGGAGAGAAACTCCTTCTCTAGAAAGGATCCATTCTTAGCAACAAAAATCTTTCCTTCGGATCTGCGATAGAAGTTGTACCCAACAGTTCTTTTGGGGTATCCTATGAAGACATATTTCTCAGATTTGGGTTCGAGCTTATCAGGCTGAAGCTTTTTCACATAAGCATCGTAACCCCAAACTTTAAGAAAAAACGACGGCTTAGAGGTTTCTTGCCAAACCATAGTTCATACGGTGTCATCTCAACAGATTTAGATGGTGCCCTATTTAACGTGAATGCATCTGTCATTAATGCATAACCCCAAAAACGATAGTGGTAAATTGGTAAGAGACATCATAGATCGCACCATATCTAATAAAGTACGGTTACGATGTCCGGACACACCATTACGCTGTGGTGTTCCAGGTGGCGTGAGTTGTGAAACTATTCCACATTGTTTTGAATGAAGGCCAAACTCGTAACTCAAATATTCACCTCCGCGATTAGATCGTAGAAAGTTTATTTTCTTGTTACGATGATTTTCCACTTCACTCTGAAATTCTTTGAACTTTTCAAATGTTTCAGACTTATGTTTCATCAAGTAGATATACCCATATCTGCTCAAATCATCTGTGAAGGTCAGAAAATAATGATACCCTGCTCGAGCCTCAACACTCATCGGACCGCATACATCTGTATGTATTATTTCCAATAAGTCAGTTGCTCTCTCCATTGTTCCGGAGAACGGAGTTTTAGTCATCTTGCCCATGAGGCATGGTTCGCAAGCATCAAGTGATTCATAATCAAGTGATTCCAAAATCCCATCAGCATGGAGTTTCTTCATGCGCTTTACACCAATATGACCTAAACGGCAGTGCCACAAATAAGTTGCACTATCATTATTAACTTTGCATCTTTTGGCTTCATTATTATGAATATGTGTATCACTACGATCGAGATCCAACAAACCATTTCATTGGGTGTATGACCATAGAAGGTTTTATTCATGTAAACAGAACAACAATTATTCTCTAACTTAAATGAATAACCGTATTGCAACAAAGATGATCAAATCATATTCATGCTCAACGCAAACACCAAATAACACTTATTTAGGTTCAACACTAATCCCGAAAGTGTAGGGAGTGTGCGATGATGATCATATCAATCTTGGAACCACTTCCAATACACATCGTCACTTCATCCTTAACTAGTTTATGTTCATGCAACTCCCATTTCGAGTTACTACTCTTTAGCAACTGAACCAGTATCAAATACTGAGGGGTTGCTATAAACACTAGTAAGTACACATCAATAACATGTATATCCAATATACCTTTGTTCACTTTGCCATCCTTCTTATCCAGCAAATACTTGGGGCAGTTCCGCTTCCAGTGACCAGTCCCTTTGCAGTAGAAGCACTTAGTCTCAGGCTTAGGACCAGACTTAGGCTTCTTCACTTGAGCAGCAACTTGCTTGCCGTTCTTCTTGAAGTTCCCCTTCTTCCCTTTGCCCTTTTCTTGAAACTAGTGGTCTCGTCAACCATCAACACTTGATGTTTTTCTTGATTTCTACCTTCATCGATTTCAGCATCACGAAGAGCTCGGGAATTACTTTCGTCATCCCTTGCATACTATAGTTCATCACGAAGTTCTACTAACTTGGTGATGGTGACTAGAGAATTCTGTCAATCACTATTTTATCTGGAAGATTTAACTCCCACTTGATTCAAGCGATTGTAGTACCCAGACAATCTGAGCACATGCTCACTAGTTGAGCGATTCTCCTCCATCTTTTAGCTATAGAACTTGTTGGAGACTTCATATCTCTCAACTCGGGTATTTGCTTGAAATATTAACTTCAATTCCTGGAACATCTCATATGGTCCATGACGTTCAAAACGTCTTTGAAGTCCCGATTCTAAGCCGTTAAGCATGGTGCACTAAACTATCAAGTAGTCATCATATTGAGCTAGCCAAACGTTCATAACGTCTGCATCTGCTCCTGCAATAGGTCTGTCACCTAGCGATGCATCAAGAACATAATTCTTCTGTGCAGCAATGACGATAATCCTCAGATCACGGATCCAATCCGCATCTTTGCTACTAACATCTTTCAACATAATTTTCTCTAGGAACATATCAAAAATAAACACAGGGAAGCAACAACGCGAGCTATTGATCTACAACATAATTTGTAGAATACTATCAGGACTAAGTTCATGATAAATTTATGTTCAATTAATCATATTACTTAAGAACTCCCACTCAGATAGATATCCCTCTAATCATCTAAGTGATTACGTGATCCAAATCAACTAAACCATGTCCGATCATCACGTGAGATGGAGTAGTTTCAATGGTGAACATCACTATGTTGATCATATCTACTATATGATTCACGCTCGACCTTTCGGTCTCCGTGTTCCGAGGCCATATCTGCATATGCTAGGCTCGTCAAGTTTAACCTAAGTATTCCGTGTGTGCAACTGTTTTGCACCCGTTGTATTTGAACGTAGAGCCTATCACACCCGATCATCACGTGGTGTCTCAGCACGAAGAACTTTTGCAATGGTGCATACCCAGGGAGAACACTTTTATCTTGAAATTTTAGTGAGGGATCATCTTATAATGCTACCGTCCATCAAAGCAAGATAAGAAGCATAAAGGATTAACATCACATGCAATCAATATAAGTGATATGATATGGCGATCATCATCTTGTGCTTGTGATCTCCATCTCCGAAGCACCGTGCTCGTGATCTCCATCTCCGAAGCACCGTCATGATCACCATCGTCACCGGCACGACACCTTGATCTCCATCGTAGTATCGTTGTCGTCTCGCCAACTTATTGCTTTTACGACTATCGCTACTGCTTAGTGATAAAGTAAAACTATTACATGGCGATTGCATCTCATACAATAAAGCGACAACCATATGGCTCCTGCCAGTTGCCGATAACTCGGTTACAAAACATGATCATCTCATACAACAAATTATATCACATCATGTATTGACCATATCACATCACAACATGCCCTGCAAAAACAAGTTAGACGTCCTCTACTTTGTTGTTGCATGTTTTACGTGGCTGCTACGGGCTTAGCAAGAACCGTTCTTACCTACGCATCAAAACCACAACGATAGTTTGTCAAGTTGGTGCGGTTTTAACCTTCACAAGGACCGGGCGTAGCCACACTCGGTTCAACTAAAGTGAGAGAGACAGACACCCGCCAGTCACCTTTAAGCAACGAGTGCTCCGAACGGTGAAACCAGTCTCGCGTAAGCGTACGCGTAATGTCGGTCCGGGTATGACATGCTGGTAAGCAGTATGACTTATATCGCCCACAACTCACTTGTGTTCTACTCGTGCATAGCATCAACGCATAAAACCAGGCTCGGATGCCACTGTTGGGGAACGTAGTAATTTCAAAAAAATTCCTATGCACACGCAAGATCATGGTGATGCATAGCAACGAGAGGGGAGAGTGTTGTCCACGTACCCTCGTAGACCGACAGCGGAAGCGTTATCACAACGCGGTTGATGTAGTCGTACGTCTTCACGATCCGACCGATCAAGTACCGAACGCACGGCACCTCCGAAGTTCTACACACGTTCAGCTCGATGACGTCCCTCGAACTCCGATCCAGCCGAGTGTTGAGGGAGAGTTTCGTCAGCACGGCGGCGTGGTGACGATGATGATATTCCACCGACGCAGGGCTTCGCCTAAGCTCCGCAACGGTATTATCGAGGTGTAATAGGGTGGAGGGGAGTACCGCACACGGCTAAGAGATCTCAAGGATCAATTGTTGTGTCTCTGGGGTGCCCCCCTGCCCCCGTATATAAAGGAGCAAGGGAGGAGGAGGCCGGCCCTTGGAGGGGGCGCACCAAGTGTGGAGTCCTAGTAGGATTCCACCTCCCATATGGAATAGGAAAAGAGGAAGGGAAAAAGAGAAGGAAGGAAGGGGGCCCCCCTTCCCTAGTCCAATTCGGACCAGACCAAGGGGAGGGGTGCGGGCACCCTTGTGGCCCTTTTTCTTCTTTCCCGTATGGCCCAATAAGGCCCAATACGTATTCCCGTAACTCTCCGGTACTCCGAAAAATACCCGAATCACTAGGAACCTTTCCGAAGTCCGAATATAGTCGTCCAATATATCGATATTTACGTCTCGACCATTTCGAGACTCCTGGTCATATCCCAGATCTCATCCGGGACTCCGAACTACTTCGCTACATCAAAACTCAATAAAATTGTCATCGTAACGTTAAGCGTGCGGACCCTTCGGGTTCGAGAACTATGTAGACATGACCGAGACACCTCTCCGGTCAATAACCAATAGCGGGACCTGGATGCCCATATTGGCTCCCACATATTCTACGAAGATCTTTATCGGTCAGACCGCATAACAACATACGTTGTTCCCTTTGTCATCGGTATGTTACTTCACTAGTAGGAAAAGGGGCTTTTACCCCGGTTCATAAGGGCCTTTAGTCCCGGTTCTGGAACCGGGACTAAAGGGTCGTTACTAATGCCCTAGCCCTTTAGTCCCGGTTCTTACACGAACCGGGACTAAAGGCCGTCCACGTGGCCGGTGCGGGGAGCCCAGGCAGGAGGGCCTTTGGTCCCGGTTGGTGCCACCAACCGGGACCAATAGGCATCCACGCGTCAGCACCTGGCAGGAGCTGAGGTTTTTGTTTTTTTGAAAGGGGGTGGTTTAGGGGTTTTGGGGGGTTAATTTAGGTGTTTCATATATTGTGTTAGCTAGCTAATTAATAGAGAGAAGTGTCCTCTCTTATCTCCGTGCTTTGTCGACGCTACGTACTATATACGTATGGAGAGGAGTAGACACGCTAGCTAGTAATCAAATGAAGGAAACAGAAGATCGTCATGAACATATATATATGCATACAGAGAGAAGTGATATCGACCACCTCTCCTTCTCCGAGATATTGGTCGAACAACAAGTTCTCGTATATCTATCCGACACTACCGGCTACATATATACAATAATTATCTCTTACAATACAATCTCCTAATTATATTGTAGGAACACAGGGTCCACATAGTATTCTCCGTTTTCAGCGATCACGTGGTCAAGGAAGAATGCCGCCAATTCCTCTTGAATTCCTCGCATACGATCTGGTGCTAGGAGTTCATCCCGCTTCCGAAAAATCTAATTTGAAGAAGGGGGTCAATACATATATATATGAATAAATGAAACTCAACACAAATGATGGTAATAAAATAAAATTGTGAATATTATTGCTTACGCACTTCATATTGTTCTTCAGTGTAGCCCCGCTCACAGGTATGGTAGCGGATGGACTCGCAAATGTAGTATCCACAGTAATTATTCCCGGGTTGCTGCCACAACCACTTTACAAGAAATAGAGGTCAATCAAACTGATAAGCAAGCATGCTAAATGGTATTGATCAAACTAGCGCTTGAATCACTAGGAGATGCGCGGAACATGCTACTATAGTACTTACTTTTGGGTGTCTAAATTGCAGCTGGTTCGGCAGTCCCGGGGCTTTTGAGGTGAATTTTCTCCAAACCCTGCCAGACAAAGAAAACAATTACTTGATATCAGGAAATGAACAAAGTTGCTGATATGGTGGATAATGATCGATTTAACTTACTTCTGGAGCATTTGAGTCATGTTCGCATAGTCCTGGGGATCTTTTCGTCTCGAGTCTAAGACGGTTACTACTCCCGGCTCAAGCTTAATCTCTAGGAGAATATAGTGGAAGCTGCGCATGCATGCATAAGTCATCAATTACATTACCATAACCTGGACTAATAAAGGGAAACCGAATATGCAGAAGACAGTAACACTCACTTGAAGTTGTAAGGAAAGAGTATTATATCTTTGTTTTGATTTATTACCAACGATTGTAGCAAGTTGGCCTCGGCTTCTTTGGCATGAAATTTAACCTGATAATCATCTATGAGATTTGTGTTAATGAACCCAATATCACCGATTTGTCTTTTCTTCAATTCGGCGATCTTCAATCTGCATAATATAGTGAGGATAAGTATAAATACATGCAATGAAAGAGCTGACCTATATAGAGAGACTTAATGACAGAAGTAGTACTACTTACAGACAGTAGCAAGTGATCGTTGTTTTATCGAGGGACATTAGATTGTAAAACTGGAAGAAATCCTCAAATGGAACATTCAGCAGTTCAATTCCAACGAGGTCATGCTCCGGTTTAACTCTCAGCGTTAAAGTACTCATCCCATCAGACTCTCTGCAGGTTTTCATGTACCAATCATGTAGTCTTCGCATCATCGTGCTTAGAGATTTGACATCTTTGACGAGAGGCTTCCCGTAATGGTATTTGTGTTCGTCCACCTCCATGATTTCATAATGTACATCGTCGGGCAGGTAATCTCCAAGATCGGTATAACCGGGCACCATACCCGGATCATTAGCGACGATGTCTTTTGACACCTTGAGCGGGGGGCACGATTGGTTCTCTTGTTCGCCGAGCTGGGCAATTTTTTTCCCAGCTCGTCGTTCTTTCATCCTTTTATCACTGACAGTACTTCCCGACCGCTCCGCTTCGGCATATGCCTTTGCAAGAACGCGCTCATAGTTGCCTTTTGGCGGAGACTTTGGTGGTTTTGTCAGGGCAGCCAGAGTGCGCTTTGCTTTCACCGGATCTACCTTCTCCTCCGGAGGTGGATGTTTCTTTGCTTTGACCCCTTCAAAGAAGTTCTTCACTTCGGCTCGCACGATCTTCGCGTTCTCCTCCTCGGTCCTCTCATATGGTAACTTCTCTGGAGTCTTCAGAGAAGGACCGAATCTGTATTGCCTCCCGCCTCTGGCAGCTGTACTGCTAGACGCCGGCAGAGCAGACGGAGCGGCTGCGGCTGTCTTCTTTCCTTGCTTACGAGGCGGAGGAGAAGGACTACGACGCGCCGGAGCAGCCGCAGCAGCGGCGGGTCTCTTCCGCCCTTGCTGACGAGGCGGAGAAGGAGGAGGCTGGCTGCTCTGGCGCGCCGGCGCTGGCGGAGAAGGAGGCGGAGTGCCGCCACGCGCCGGAGAAGGAGGCTGAGTGCCCTGATCACTCGCCGGAGGAGGAGGCGGAGGAGGAGGCGGAGTGCCCTTACTCGCCGGAGCCGTCCAGTTCGGAAGCTTGATGAGCTCCTTCCGCCATAGGCATGGAGTCTTTAGAGCTAAACCCAGCCGAGTCTCCCCTTCACCGGTAGGGTGGTCAAGCTGGAGGTCCTCAAATCCCTCCGTTATTTCATCCACCATCACCCTAGCATATCCATCTGGAATCTGCCGGCAGTGGTAGGTTGCGCCGGGTTCAGTAGGTAAAACAGAGCCAACAGCCGCCTTGACTTTCAAGTTCTGCCATTCCGCCATAAGGTGGCAATGTTGAGACTCCGTGATAGCATCCACGGGGTAGCTAGGAGTAGCCGCATGCTCCAGCTGAGGCAGCTCGGTGGAAGCCACGCTGCTTCTACGCTGAGATGGCGGTGTAGCTTCGGGGGCAGTTTCGGCATCTCTATTGCTGTCTCGTTCCTCTAGCACTTGAACCCTTTCGTGCAGACGCTGAATTTGGATCTGCTCCACTTTTTTCCTCCTCTCCTGGGTTTTGTAACCGCCCGCGTCCGGAAAACCAGCCTTCCACGGAACGGAGCCTGGCGTGCCTCGTGTCCGTCCAGGGTGCTCAGGATTCCCGAGGGCCATTGTGAGCTCGTCGTTCTCTCTGTCTGGAACGAACGTCCCTTGCTGCGCTGCATCGATATAGTGCTGAATCTTCTTGACGGGTATTGCAAGTTGCTCGTCCGTCCAACGACACCTCCCTGATACAGGGTCCAAGGTTCCGCCAGCCCCGAAGAACCAAGTCCGGCAACGGTCTGGCCAGTTCATTGTCTGTGGTTCGATCCCTTTATCAAGCAGATCCCTCTCAGACTTGGCCCACTTAGGCCGGGCTTTGAGGTAGCCACCTGACCCCGTGCGATGGTGAAGCTTCTTCTTCGCAGCATTCATCTTGTTTGTCGCTGACATCTTCTTACTCTTTTCCGATGTCTTGTGGGCCACAAATGCGGGCCAGTGATCTCTGATCTTCTCATACCGGCCGATGAATTCAGGTGTCTCTTCTTTGTCGACAAACGTTTTCAGCTCATTCTTCCACCTCCTGAATAGGTCTGCCATCTTCTTAAGAGCATGAGACTTGATTAATTGCTCTTTAACTGGCTTCTCCGGATCCTCCTCTGGCGGTAGGGTGAAATTTGCCTTCAGCTCAGTCCAAAGATCATCTTTCTGCATATCATTGACATAAGACACCTCAGGGTCTTCCTTCTTAGGCTTATACCATTGGTGGATGCTGATCGGGATCTTGTCCCTAACTAGAACCCCGCACTGAGCAGCAAAAGCATCCTTTGTCCGGAGGGGTTCAATCGGTTGGCCGTCGCGCGCGATTGCTGTGATCTCAAACCTTTCATCCGAGCGCAACTTTCTCTTCGGGCCTCGTCTCTTTACCGCAGTTGTGCTCGATCCGGAGGGCTAGAAAAAAGAAGAAAGACGAGTGTTAATTAATATGTGTACATACCAAAACAATGAATGCATCAATTAGCTAGTCAGCACAGGCTTAACTAATATATTTACCTGGCCGGACTCTGTTCGGTCACCGGAGCCGTCACCACGGGCTCCTTCTTGCACCAGCATTGGGTCACCGGAGCCATCATAATCATGTCTTTCCTCCTCCACTCTTCGATCACCGCAGCCTGCTTCTTCACCCTGTTCTTCCAGACCATCATTGTCGTTAAGATACGACAAGATATCACCTCCGGCTAAGATTATGTCCCCCAACACCTCTTCTGCTTGCTCATCTCGTCCGTGCTCCATTGTTTCTGCAAATATTACAACATGGCAATTATTACACAAACATGACAGCAGGTGGATATATTAGTGCAAACGTAGACCTAGCTTATTCCGGGTTTGGGGTGGCCTAGGCAACGCTTCAAGGGTAGGGGCGCGGCGGGAGGGGGTAGGAGACTGACATCGTTTTTTTCTAGGGTTTGGGTGTCCTCGAGAGTTTTGGTCGAGCGAGAGGGCTGGGGGGTGCTCCCGTGGTATAAGTTATCACGGTCGAGAGGGGGTATACATATCGACCGTCCATCATGTCGAAGTTATATATATCGACAATGACGACATACATACACGGGGAAATAATGTTATCGGGGAGGGGGTATATATCGACCCCCCCCCACGTGTTGAAGTTATCGGGAGGGGGTTTTATATCGACAACGACGACATACATACACGGGAAAATAATGTTATCGAGGAGGGGGTATATCGACCCCCCCTCGTGTTGAAGTTATCCCCCCTCATGTTGAAGTTATCGGGAGGGGGTAATATCGACAACGACAACATACATACACGGGAAAATAATGTTATCGGGGAGGGGGTATATCGACCCCCCCCCCACGTGTTGAAGTTATCAGGAGGGGGTTATATCGACAACGACGACATATATACACGGGAAAATAATGTTATCGGGGAGGGGGTATATCGACCCCCCCTCGTGTTGAAGTTATCGGGAGGGGGTAATATCGACAACGACAACATACATACACGGGAAAATAATGTTATCGGGGAGGGGGTATATCGACCCCCCCCCACGTGTTGAAGTTATCAGGAGGGGGTTATATCGACAACGACAACATATATACACGGGAAAATAATGTTATCGGGGAGGGGGTATATCGACCCCCCCTCGTGTTGAAGTTATCCCCCCTCGTGTTGAAGTTATCGGGAGGGGTATATATCGACGACGACAGACCCGATAAAACATAAGAAAACGAAGAAGAAATAAAAAGAGGAGAGAAGAAGAAAGGAATAGAGGAGAGGATTGAAGAAAAAAAGAAGAAAAAAAGAAGAAAAAAAAGAGGAGAAGAAGAAAGGAATAGAGGAGAAGAAGAAAAAATAGAATATTTTCTATTTTTCTTCTCTCCTCTATTCCTTTCTTCTTCTCCTCTTCTTTTCTTCTTTTTCCTCTTCTTATTTATATCTCCTCTTCTTCCTCTCCTCTTCTTCTTTCTTTCCTCTTCTTATTTTCTTCTTTCCTATCCTTCTTTTTCTTCTTCTTCCCTTCCTAGCTAGATATATAAAACTTTTCTAAAATTGTAACTTTTGCATATATAAAACTTTTCCATGTGGATCATCATTTCTCATATATATCGAATATATATCCATTGTCATATATAAAAACTTTCTATATATGAACAAAAAACTTTCTATGAACAAAAAACATTTTTGACATATATATTCATACATTTTGAACATCTACATACATACAATTTTTTTGTTCACATATACATTATAGCCACATACACATATACATCACATATGAACAAAAAAATTAAACTAATAAAAATAAAAAAACAGAGCCGGGGCGGCGGCTCTCACAGCGGGGGCGGCTAGGACGATGGCGACGGCGGGGGCGGGGGCGGCGAGGGCGCCGGCGCACGGGGCCGGGACGGGGCGGGGGCGGCGAGGGCGCCGGCGAGCACGCGCGGGCCGGGCAGGGGGGCTCGGGGCGCCGAGGCGGCGCGCGCGAGCAGGGGAGCACGAGGCGGGGCGGCGCGTGGGGCAGGGCGACGGCGACGAGCACCGGGCGGCGACCCGTCGAGGCAAGGGCGCGGGGCGACGGCGATGAGGAGCGGGCGGCGACGGCGAGCACGGGCAGCCTGGCGGCGTCGGGGGCAACTGGCGAGGTATGTCGAAAATTTCCTAAGTGTGGACTTATATAGCAAATCCTTTAGTCCCGGTTCGTGGCACCAACCGGGACTAAAGGTAGGCATTAGTCCCGGTTGGTGCCACCAACCGGGACCAAAGGCCTCTTTTCAGCAGCCCAAAGGGCGGGAAGCGGCGGCCTTTGGTCCCGGTTGGTGGCACCAACCGGGACTAAAGGGGGGGGCATTGGTCCCGGTTGGTGCCACCAACCGGGACCAAAGGCCTCTTGCTGCCCGCGTCGCAGCCAAAAGTTTAGTCCCACCTCGCTAGTTGAGAGGGGCTCGGAGTGGTTTATAAGCCCCGCTGCAGCTGCCCTCTCGAGCTCCTCTCAAATGCAGGCTTACGGGCCTAATCTCACACTATGCTGTCTGTTGGCCTATTGGGCCTTCTGCGGGCCTGAATCCTGGCCCAGGTTGGGTTTCTAGTCGTATTCAGGCCGTGGTGGCCCAATAGGTGGCAGTTTTTTAAATTTTTTGCATTATTTATTTTCTTTTGTTTTTTGCTTTATTTTTTAATTCTTTTTGCTTTTAGGTCAGCAAAATTATAAACTGTCTGTTAGTGCCATTAGTTTTAGAAAACATATAAACTTTCTATTAGTGCCATTAGTTCTTTATGAAAATTCTTTTTGCTGTATTTAGTTTTTTTATTTTCTTTTTTGCTATATTTATTTTGTTTTATTTCTACTTACAACAAAAAACTTATTTATTTTATTTTATTTTGTTTCTAATTACTTATTTATTTTACTTTCTATTAGTGCCATTAGTTCTTTATGAAAATTCTTTTTGCTGTATTTAGTTTTTTATTTTCTTTTTTGCTATATTTATTTTGTTTTATTTCTACTTACAACAAAAAACTTATTTATTTTATTTTATTTTGTTTCTAATTACTTATTTATTTTACTTTATGATAATTCTTTCTGCTATTAAAGTTTCTATCAAAAAAGTTCTTTATGAAAATTCTTTTTGCTTTTAATGATTAAAAATAAAAAAGAGGCGCAATGCGCGTTGATTTGCTTCAAGCCTTTCGGAATAGTGTAGACTGCACTGCACATAGCTCGATGCAGTCTACCTTATTCCTCAAGGCTTGAAGCTAAGCAACGTGAGCATTGCGCCTCTTCTTCATCGTCTCTGCACTCAGGGCTTATAAACCGCTCCTAGTGCCTCTCAGCTAGCGAGGTGGGACTAAAAAACTGCTTAGCTAGTAAGAAACTCTAGTACCGGTTCGTGCCACGAACAGGTACTAAAGGTGCTCGTGGGGCCACAGCCTCATTAGTACCGGTTCGTGGCACCAACAGGGACCAAAGGGTGGAATTGGTCCCGGTTCGTGCCACCAACCGGGACCAATGGCCTTGCACAGCGGCGTGGTGGTGAGTTTAGTCCCACCTCGCTAGCTAAGAGAGAGCCGCACCTGTTTATAAGGTGCGGTGCGCCTGAGCTGTCGAGCTCCTCTCTAAAGCAGGCTTACGGGCCTAACCTCTCTGCACTCAGGGCTTATAAAGCATTTCAAATGAACTCTGAAAAGGTTGAAAGTTGGCATGGTATCATCATTTCATCCACATAGCATGTGCAAGAAAGTTGAGAGGGTTACGGCAAAAACTAGATGCACTTCTTGTACAAAACGGACAATGGTATCATACTCGTCTATTACAAAGTTGGCATGCTATCATCATAATAGTTGCGGGAGAAAGTCTTCACTTTTTCTTCGCTTGTGTCATTTGCTTATTGCGCCGTAACCATGGATAATCTTCATCGTTTATCAGGATGCTTGGGTCAGCCTTGACTTTGAAGGGAGGAATTTCATGAAACTTTTCATAATCTTCAGACATGTCTGTCTTGCCCTCCACTCCCACAATGTCCCTTTTTCCTGAAAGAACTATGTGCCGCTTTGGCTCATCGTATGATGTATTCGCTTCCTTATCTTTTCTTTTCCTCGGTCTGGTAGACATGTCCTTCACATAGATAACCTGTGCCACATCATTGGCTAGGACGAACGGTTCGTCAGTGTACCCAAGATTGTTCAGATCCACTGTTGTCATTCCGTACTGTGGGTCTACCTGTACCCCGCCTCCTGACAGATTGACCCATTTGCACTTAAACAAAGGGACCTTAAAATCATGTCCGTAGTCAAGTTCCCATATGTCCATTATGTAACCATAATATGTGTCCTTTCCCCTCTCGGTTGCTGCATCAAAGCGGACACCGCTGTTTTGGTTGGTGCTCTTTTGATCTTGGGCGATCGTGTAAAATGTATTCCCATTTATCTCGTATCCTTTGTAAGTCAATACAGTCGAAGATGGTCCCCTGGACAACGAGTACAACTCATCACAAACAGTGGTGTCACCTCTGAGACGTGTTTCCAACCAACTGCTGAAAGTCCTGATGTGTTCACATGTAATCCAGTCGTCACACTGCTCCGGGTGTTTGGAGCGCAGACTGTTCTTGTGTTCATCGACATACGGGGTCACCAAGGTAGAGTTCTGTAGAACTGTGTAGTGTGCTTCAGACCAAGAATATCCGTCCCTGCATATTATTGAGTTCCCCCCTCCAAGCGTGCCTTTTCCAGTCAGTCTCCCCTCATACCGCGATTTAGGGAGACCTATCTTCTCAAGGCCAGGAATGAAGTCAACACAAAACCCAATGACATCCTCTGTTTGATGGCCCATGGAGATGCTTCCTTCTGGCCTAGCGCGGTTACGGACATATTTCTTTAGGACTCCCATGAACCTCTCAAAGGGGAACATATTGTGTAGAAATACGGGCCCCAGAATGACAATCTCGTCGACTAGATGAACTAGGACGTGCGTCATGATATTGAAGAAGGATGGTGGGAACACCAGCTCGAAACTGACAAGACATTGCGCCACATCACTCCTTAGCCTTGGTATGATTTCTGGATCGATCACCTTCTGAGAGATTGCATTGAGGAATGCACATAGCTTCACAATGGCTAATCGGACGTTTTCCGGTAGAAGCCCCCTCAATGCAACCGGAAGCAGTTGCGTCATAATCACGTGGCAGTCATGAGACTTTAGGTTCTGGAACTTTTTCTCTGGCATATTTATTATTCCCTTTATATTCGACGAGAAGCCAGTCGGGACCTTCATACTGAGCAGGCATTCAAAGAAGATTTCTTTCTCTTCTTTCGTAAGAGCGTAGCTGGCAGGACCTTCATACTGCTTCGGAGGCATGCCGTCTTTTTCGTGCAAACGTTGCAGGTCCTCCCGTGCCTCAGGTGTATCTTTTGTCTTCCCATACACGCCCAAGAAGCCTAGCAGGTTCACGCAAAGGTTCTTCGTCACGTGCATCACGTCGATTGAAGAGCGGACCTCTAGCTCTTTCCAGTAGGGTAGGTCCCAAAATATAGATTTCTTCTTCCACATGGGTGCGTGTCCCTCAACGTCATTCGGAACAGCTAGTCCGCCGGGACCCTTTCCAAAGATTACGTGTAAATCATTGACCATAGCAAGTACGTGATCACCGGTACGCATGGCGGGCTTCTTCCGGTGATCTGCCTCGCCTTTGAAATGCTTGCCTTTCTTTCGACATTGATGGTTGGTCGGAAGAAATCGACGATGGCCCAGGTACACATTCTTCCTGCTTTTGTCCAGGTATATACTTTCAGTGTCATCTAAACAGTGCGTGCATGCGTGGTATCCCTTGTTTGTCTGTCCTGAAAGGTTACTGAGAGCGGGCCAATCGTTGATGGTTACAAACAGCAACGCGTGCAGGTTAAATTCCTCCTGTTTGTGCTCATCCCACGTACGTACACCGTTTCCAGTCCACAGCTGTAAAAGTTCTTCAACTAATGGCCTTAGGTACACATCAATGTCGTTGCCGGGTTGCTTAGGGCCTTGGATGAGAACTGGCATCATAATGAACTTCCGCTTCATGCACATCCAAGGAGGAAGGTTATACATACATAGAGTCACGGGCCAGGTGCTGTGATTGCTGCTCTGCTCCCCGAAAGGATTAATGCCATCCGCGCTTAAACCAAACCATACGTTCCTTGGGTCAGCTGCAAACTCAGCCCAGTACTTTCTCTCGATTTTTCTCCACTGCGACCCGTCAGCGGGTGCTCTCAACTTCCCGTCTTTCTTACGGTCCTCACTGTGCCATCGCATCAACTTGGCATGCTCTTCGTTTCTGAACAGACGTTTCAACCGTGGTATTATAGGAGCATACCACATCACCTTCGCAGGAACCCTCTTCCTGGGGGGCTCGCCGTCAACATCACCAGGGTCATCTCGTCTGATCTTATACCGCAATGCACCGCATACCGGGCATGCGTTCAGATCCTTGTACGCACCGCGGTAGAGGATGCAGTCATTAGGGCATGCATGTATCTTCTGCACCTCCAATCCTAGAGGGCATACGACCTTCTTTGCTGCGTATGTACTGTCGGGCAATTCGTTATCCTTTGGAAGCTTCTTCTTCAATATTTTCAATAGCTTCTCAAATCCTTTGTCAGGCACAGCATTCTCTGCCTTCCACTGCAGCAATTCCAGTACGGTACCGAGCTTTGTGTTGCCATCTTCGCAATTGGGGTACAACCCTTTTTTGTGATCCTCTAACATGCGATCGAACTTCAGCTTCTCCTTTTGACTTTCGCATTGCGTCCTTGCATCGACAATGACCCGGCGGAGATCATCATCATCGGGCACTGGTTCCTCTTCATCTTCAGCAGCTTCCCCCCTTGCAGCATCATTGGGCACATCGTCTGGTTCCTCTTGATCTTCAGCAGCTTCCCCCGTTGCAGCATCACCGTATTCAGGGGGCACATAGTTGTCATCGTCCTCTTCTTCTTCGCCGTCTTCCATCATAACCCCCATTTCTCCGTGCCTCGTCCAAACATTATAGTGTGGCATGAAACCCTTGTAAAGCAGGTGGGCATGAAGGATTTTCCGGTCAGAGTAAGACTTCGTATTCCCACATGTAGGGCATGGACAACACATAAAACCATTCTGCTTGTTTGCCTCAGCCACTTCGAGAAAATCATGCACGCCCTTAATGTACTCGGAGGTGTGTCTGTCACCGTACATCCATTGCCGGTTCATCTGCGTGCATTATATATAATTAAGTGTGTCAAAAACCATTACAGAACATCATGAATAGATAATTAAGTGACCAAATTAATAGAAGTTCATCATCACATTAGAACCAAAGTACATACATAGTTCTCATCTAACAACATATATATAGCTCTCCAGAGCATCTAATTAATTAAACCATACATTGAAACTATGTAAAACATTTCAATGCGAAAACAAATGCGATCATAATCGCAACCAAGGTAACAATTGATCCAACGGCATAATGATACCAAGCCTCGGTATGAATGGCATATTTTCTAATCTTTCTAATCTTCAAGCGCATTGCATCCATCTTGATCTTGTGATCATCGACGACATCCGCAACATGCAACTCCAATATCATCTTCTCCTCCTCAATTTTTTTATTTTTTCCTTCAAGTAATTGTTTTCTTCTTCAACTAAATTTAACCTCTCGACAATAGGGTCGGTTAGAATTTCCGGTTCAACCACCTCCTAGATAAATAAAATCTATGTCACGCTGGTCAGTATATTTGTCATAAACAATAAATGAATCAAATAGTTATAAAAAGATAATATATACCACATCCGAATCATAGACAGGACGAGGGCCGACGGGGGCGGATACCAAAACCATCGCACTATGTAATAAGAAGGAATAAAATAGTAAGAAAATTAGACAAGTATCTATCTAAAGTAAGAATTTTTTTCTTTCAAAAAGAAGATAAGAACAAGAGGCTCACCACGGTGTTGCCGGCGACGAGATCGGCGCGGGCGGTCGACGGCGGTGAAGACGGGAATGGGACGTGACGGGCCGCTAAACCTAGACAAATCTTGAGGAAAATGGAGCTCGGAGGTCGAGTTTCGAGAGGAGAAAGATTAACTAGTGTGGCTCGGGCATTTCATCGAACACCTCATGTGCATAGGAGGTGAGCTAGAGCACCACAAAGCCCTCCCCTCGCCGGCCAGAGAAAAACAGAGCACTGTGGAGTGCTCTGCCGTGGCGATGGGGTATATATAGGCACCTCATTGGTCCTGGTTCGTGGCATGAACCGGTACTAAATCCGGGCCTTCTGTCCCGGTTCATGCCAAGAACCAGGACAAATGGTTGTGGGCCAGGAGCGAGGACCATTAGTCCCGGTTCGTGGCTCGAACCGGGACCAATGCCCACGAGGCCCCGGCCGGCCCCCTGGGCTCACGAACCGGGACGAATGCCCCCATGGGTCCCGGTTCGTGACTGAACCGGGGCTAATGTGAAAACTGCCCTGTGACCTTTGCCCCGTTTTCTACTAGTGCTTGCCCGAGATTCGATCGTCGGTATCTCGATACCTAGTTCAATCTCGTTACCGGCAAGTCTCTTTACTCGTTCCTTAATACATCATCCCGCAACTAACTCATTAGTCACAATGCTTGCAAGGCTTATAGTGATGTGCATTACCGAGTGGGCCCAGAGATACCTCTCCGACAATCGGAGTGACAAATCCTAATCTCGAAATACGCCAACCCAACAAGTACCTTTGGAGACACCTGTAGAGCACCTTTATAATCACCCAGTTACGTTGTGACGTTTGGTAGCACACAAAGTGTTCCTATGGTAAACGGGTGTTGCATAATCTCATAGTCATAGGAACATGTATAAGTCATGAAGAAAGCAATAGCAACATACTAAACGATCGGGTGCTAAGCTAACGGAATGGGTCAAGTCAATCACGTCATTCTCCTAATGAGGTGATCCCGTTAATCAAATGACAACTCATGTCTATGGCTAGGAAACATAACCATCTTTGATTAACGAGCTAGTCAAGTAGAGGCATACTAGTGACACTCTGTTTGTCTATGTATTCACACATGTATTATGTTTCCGGTTAATACAATTCTAGCATGAATAATAAACATTTATCATGATATAAGGAAATATATAATACTCTATTATTGCCTCTAGGGCATATTTCCTTCACCAAGGATCTTCGAAGCCTCTAACATCACTTGATACAGTTTGGCGTCACGTGAGTTTTCAAACTAATAAGTTTCGCTATCACGCCTCTTTGCACGTGCCCGCAAGTAGTCTCTGGCATGTTCGCCCCTGATTTCACTAAAGGTCGGATTCCCACCCGCCGCTACTGCTTCTTTGTCCTCCTGTTCCCATATCAGTTTCATGCCGTAGTATCCTGCCACACCCATACGGTGGGGGTGTATATATGTTCTTCTTCTGAAGTTCCGATTGCTTGAAACTCTTCTCAGCAAACTCTTTAGTTGCCCTGACCCTTTTGAATTCTGCCCAGTCTGCCTTTTGTAATTTGGGGTATGCGGGGATTGGGTCCTTGCCTTCACTCAAGTACTTCTTGTACAACACGTGCTTCCAGTTTCTCCAAGCATCCCTAGCCTTCTTTTAGTGCAGCGTGTTCCACCTGCATTCTCCATTGCTCTGGAACGTTGAAGTGATCCATGATCTCCCGGACTATCCTTTGCCGTGTTTCTGTGTCAGCCTTCCGAAACCCCGTAGATTAATGTTGAGCCTTGCCCTGCCAACAAATTCACACACACTCTTGAACCTCATGCGTGCTTTATCTGGTTTAGTTGGAGCCCAAGATTGTAAATCAATCTCGGTTACTTCATATACACCTTTAGGCTAGTGTGTGGGCTTCCTTGGAGCATTCCTCCGTGTCCTGACCGGAAGGGTAATTGCTGCAGCTCTATCCCGTTCAAGATTACTTGATCCCTCACAATCTGCTGAAGACCTAGGGTTGTACGAATCAGATGAAGATACATCGCTTGAATCATGAGTGCTGTCGCTGCTACTCGCCATATACAGAGAAAACATGTGAAACTCAGGAAAGGAGGATAAGCATAAAACTAACAACTTGGTATCAAGCTTTCTAAACATGCCATGCAATAATTTAGAAATGTATGGCTAATTTGTTAAGTTTGTGTGACTTGGGCGCCCGCGATCTATAAATAGGCAGTAACTTATTGGAACAAATACAGCTTATATGTATTTAGGAAGGTAGATAATGAACATATATACGCTCTCTGTTATTTTATAGCCAATTTGGGAACATACGGAATGAAATTGGAAGAGGGATTGCGAGGAAATATGCCTCACCGCGATGGAGAGCAGTAACTAACATGCTTCTTAATGCAAACCCGTCCAAACCACAGGAGAGGCGAGGGTTACTGCATCGATATGCTTGAGGGTGGCTGGCGAGCAAACGAAGACGGTGAGGCGCGGGCCACTGCGTGTTGGGAATGGCAGTGGAGGTAGGCTTGACGCTGAAGAGCGGGCACACGACCGGGGTGAGCACGGCGGCGCCGGAGAGGGTTCTGCTATGGATCTGGGGGAGGGGGGAGTTGGCGATGGAGATTGGGTGGACTAGTTGAGTGAAACGCGGGCGGACGGTGGGGGGTGTTGGGGACTCCGGGTGTTGGCGGCCTAGGTGAAAAGGGTGAAAAATATCCCCGGTCACCGCGCGCGCGGAAAGGCCTATGCAAACGGTTGCCTCTAAGCGCTCGTGTGCACAAACAGAATAAATTCGTTTGAAATGAAGACGTACTCATTTTGAAATGAAGATGTGGGTTGATCGTTTCGCCTCTAAATTTTTCCCACGTAAAGCAATCACAATTATAGCACGGGTTTGATTTGCTGGCGCATTTCAGGTCTCTTGTGCTATATGTAAGACATTTTTTGGCATTTACCGTGCATTTTGGCATATAAATCAATTCCTAGCCGGACTGCATTTCCTGTCAAAAGGGATGAGGATTGTCGTTCGATCTTGGAGCATCCAACGGTGCAGACATACGATCCGTGGGGTTTGGGTTCTGCCCAATCAGAACGCACGACTCAGATCGCGCGCGCAGCAAAGGGGGGGCATCGGCCACGGTTTGGTAGGCACACGGCTTTCGTGTGTGAACCGTGTGCTATTTTAAAATATTTTTTTGGGAGGGGCTATTGGAAAACATTTACATGTGTTCTCGAAAGGGATGAGGATCGCCGTTCGATCAAGGAGAATCCAACGGTGCAGACGTACGATCTGTGGGGTTTGGGTTCTGGCCAATCAGAACACACGACTCAGATCACGCGCGTGGAAGCGGGCGGGGGGCACCGGCCACGGTTTAGTGGACACACGGCTTTTGTGAGTGAACCATGTGCTCTTTGAAAACATTTACATTATCTAACATCACATTTTTGTTCGAATGAAAACATGAGTTCATCGTTTCGCCTCCAATTTTTTTCCACGGTAAGAAATCACGATTGTACCCTATGGTTTGATTTTCTGGTACATTTTACCAGGCGGCAGGCCTCGCTAGCAATCTCAAACTATGAATATGCAAATATATATATATATATATATATATATATATATATATATATATATATATAGGACAGGGCTATTTTGTTACTAGTAACAGAATAATATTCCGTTACTCCAGCACCCTATAGAAAACGAGATGAATTTTCTTCGAACCAGTACGCCCGTGCGAAAAAAATTCAAATCACCCACTCAAGTGTCTGCAACCACCTCTTCCCACTCGCCGGCCTTCCCCTCCGCCCAGCGCGCCACCGGCCAACTTCCACCCCGCGCGCCCCCTGGCCAGCCTCCACCCCGCGCGCCGCCGGCCAACGTCCATCCCGCGCTCCTATCGGCCACCCTCCACCCCGCGCACCGCCGGCCAACCTCCACCCCACACGCCGCTGGCCAACCTCCATCCCGCGCTCCCGCCGGCCACTCTCCACCCCGTGCGCCCGCCGGCCAACCTCCACCCCGCACGCCCCTGGCCACCCTCTACCCCGCGCACCCGCTGGCCATCCTCCATCCCGCGCGCCCCCGGCCACCCTCTGTCCCACGTTCCCGCCGGCCATCCTCCAATCGCGCCACCCACCGGCCACCAACATCGCCCATCGCCTGCCTCCGTCGTGTACGTTACTGGATATGCCCCCGGCACCTCTTCCTCCCCCTGCCCCCGCGCATGGAAGCTAGTGACTGGCACCATTCAATGCTGCTCTGCTCCATCAACTTCAACCACCGGCTCATGAGGAGCACGCCATGTGCTTGCTAAATTGACTCAGTGCAGTGGAGCACCATTTTTACTTTGTTTCATGTTCATTTGTAGGTAACTCGTTCTTGCCAAATGTTGTAGCTTAGATCACTTCAGAATGTTTATCATGTGTGCTCTATCGTCGCGTGCTAGTCCAAGAATTCCGATCGTCACATAAGTCCATGTATTACTACCATGGGAGTTCAAAGAAATTCCTGTAACACGCGCCGTGCCCCGGCCCCATGTTCCGGCGTCGCCCTCCACAACCTCAGCACGCAGGCCGTTCACCTCCGCCACCCAGACCATTCACCTCTGCCACCGATGTTAGTTCAATGCCACCAGGAGAACCCTGTGCGTCAACACCCCTGTCAACCCCGTGCGACTTTGTTCTCTCAGCTTCAAAGAGGGTCAGTTCAGAACTTTGAACACCCAGAGGTTCAGTTCAGAACTTGGCCTGGTGATACATTTGGTTTCTTTTCTGCAGCTCACACGACCCAAATAACAGCTGATCATTTGATAAATTTTGGGTTCAGCTTCACACTATGCAGGAGTGCATATTCTTCTGCTTGTAAGTTCTAATAATAGATGGGTGGTTTTGCTAATCAGTTCAAGCTCAAATAACAAAATTCCTCGCTGGATTGCATCTTTCTTATCTATTGTTTTTTTGCTCGATTCATATCAGCCACTGCAAGTCCTTTTCTCCAGCCATGATAGAGATCCATTCAAATTAGTTGTTCTATGTTTACACATTCAGATATACGAGTTGATCTGCTGAAAGATACGATATGTGTACTGTTGATAATCTCAAACATGTTTTACTCAACTTTAAAAGACATGAAATATTGTTGTGCTGCTTTGCAGTGTCTCCAGCAGTCCTACTTCTCCATGACTGTTAGAGTATATATATATAGCCATGTAACCTTTCATATTTACCCTATTATATAAGGGGTTTCCTGTATATATTTCACACCTGTACATGTATATATACTGGCCTATGGCCTCCTGGAAATACAAGTTGCATATTTCCTAACATGGTATCAGAGCTAGGTCAATTTTTTGCACGCCGCTACTCGTGCCATTGGTCCGCTCCTCCGGCCGCTGGGTTTCATCTGCCCGCCTTGCCCCGTGGTCTTCCTCTGCCCCTCCCGATCGATCAGATCGCGTCGAGCGCAGTCTTCCCTTCGCCCGCCAGGCCTCCCGATTGGATCTGATCGCTCCGCCCTGCCGCGCAGTCGGGCCTTGGGCCTCTCCCGATCTGGTCGCCGTCGCCCCGCAGTCGGGCCTTTCCCGATCGATCGCTCTCGCCCCGCAGATGAGCCTCTCCCGATCGATAGCCCCCCTGTGGTCTTCGTTCGCTCGAAGCCACCAAATTGCCCCGCCACCAACCCAGTCGCCGTCTCAGGCTAGCTTTGGATCGTCTTCTGCTCCCGATCCCGGATCCCAGACCGCAGACCACCAGATTGTCCTGCTGCTGACTCTGCCTTCGCCTAGGCTCTAAGCCTCACGACCGGAAGCTGCTGTTGCCTGCTTGTTGACGCCAAAAAAATGTCTACACCGTCAGGCTATGTCGCAGTTCCTCGCTGTCCGGTGATCTTTGATGGCACTAACTACATCGAGTTTGTTGGCTTCATGCGCATTCATATGCGTGGCATTCATATTTGGGGTGTTCTTTCTGGCGAGGTCCGTTGTCCACCGTGTCCGGCTCCACCTGTGGCCCCTACTCCGCCGACGCCACCGGTTCTTGCTGCCAATGCTGATCAAGCTGCAAAGGATGCAGCTAAGCTTACAGATGGCGCTGCAGTCCGTGCTTATGATGAGCATGTTTCGACTTATGAGGAGGCTCTTCAGACTTATCATGAGGCTCTTTCTGTTTACACTCAGTGGCTTGATGAGGATGCTCGTGCTAGCGTTGTTCTCACTACTAGTGTTCTGCCTCAGTTTGCCTCTGAGTTCTTGGGGCTCCCTACCGTATCTGAGATGTGGACCCGTCTCCGTCAGCGCTATCAGCCCTCTGGTGATGCCTTATATCTATCTGTGGTTCGGCAGGAACATGCTCTTCAGCAGGGTGACTCCAGTGTTGATGATTTCTATGCACAGAGTTCTGCTATCTGGCGTCAGCTTGATTCTCTCCGCACTGCTGGTTGCCATACTTGTCAGTGTTGCCAGGCTGTGCGGGCTGATTTGGAGTTTCATCGTGTCTATGAGTTCTTATCTCGGCTCCGTAAGGAGTTTGAGCCCCGGCGCGCTCAGTTGTTTGCTCGTGGTCGTATCTCCCTCATGGAGGCGCTTTCTGATATTCGTGCTGAGGAGACTCGTCTACGTGGTGCTGGTCTACTTGAGGTTCCCTCTGTGCTTGCTGCTCGAGTTCCTATTATGTCGCCTACTGCACCGACTCCATCCCGCTCCAGTGCTCCTCTGCTCTTGCCTACTCCTACGGGCAGCCAGGGTCGGTCTCGTCCTCACTACGGCTACTGCAATATGGATGGTCATGTTGAGTATCAGTGCTTCCAGAAGAAGAAACACCTGCGTAAGGCGCGATCATCAGCTTCAGGGACTTCTTCTTCTACTTCGACATCTTCAGCCACCGCCTTGACTGAGCAGGATATTTTGTGACTTAAGCGTCTGCTTGCTGCTTCAGGTTCTCCTTCGACGGGTACTGCAGGTTCTGTGACTGATGCTTCCCGCACTGAGCAACCACCCCCTACACAGTCAGGTACATCCTCGTGGGTTCTGGACTCCGGAGCTTCTTTTCATATGTCTTCTCATTCTTCAAATTTGTCCTCTCTTAAATCACTTGATTTTCCTGTCCATGTACTCACTGCTGATGGTACTCCTCTTTCTGTTGCTAGTCGAGGCAATCTTACCACACCTTCTTACTCTGTTCCTAATGTTCCTCATGTTCCTCGACTTACCATGAATCTTTTTTCTGCTGGTCAACTTACTGATTCTGGTTGTCGCGTCATCCTTGACGTTGACTCTTGTTCTGTTCAGGATCGTCGAACGCACACTTTGGTTGGGGCTGGCCCTCGCCGCCGTGACTCTCAGGGTCTTTGGGAGCTAGACTGGCTTCATGTTCCTTCCGCTACCACCACTATCGCCAGTCCATCCGCTTCTGTCGCTTCAGCTATCGGCTCCTTCCAGCAGTGGCATCATCGACTTGGTCATCTTTGTGGGTCTCGCTTGTCGTCATTAGTTCGTCGAGGTCTTCTGGGGTCTGTCTCAGGAGATGTCTCTTTAGAGTGTCAGGGTTGTAGACTAGGAAAATAGATTCAATTACCTTATCCTACTAGTGAGTCGGTGTCTCGGCGTCCTTTTGATTTAGTCCATTCTGATGTATGGGGTCCGGCTCCCTTTGCTTCGAATGGGGGCGATCGATACTATATTATTTTCATAGATGATTTCTCTCGTTACACTTGGCTTTATTTTATGACTTCTTGCAGTGAGGTTCTTTCCATCTATAAGCGTTTTGCTGCCATGGTTCACACTCAGTTCTCTTTGCCTATTCGTGTGTTCCGTGCTGACTCCGCTGGCGAGTATATTTCCAAGATGTTGCATGGTGTTCTTGTTGAGCAGGGCACTCTTCCTCAGTTCTCTTGTCCTGGTGCTCATGCTCAGAATGGTGTGGCTGAGCGAAAGCATCGCCACCTTCTTGAGACGGCTCGTGCGTTGATGATCGCCACTTCTCTTCCACCTCATTTTTGGGCCGAGGCTATCTTCACCTCCACCTATCTCATGAACCTTCAGCCGTCCGCTGCTCTCCAGGGTGGTGTTCCTTTTGAGCGTCTCTTTGATCATTCTCCTGATTATTCGACGCTTCGCTTGTTTGGTTGTGTTTGCTATGTTCTTCTTGCCCCTCGCGAACGCACCAAACTGACCGCTCAGTCTGTTGAGTGTGTTTTCTTAGGCTATAGTGACGAGCATAAGGGCTATTGTTGTTGGGATCCTATTGGTCGTCGGATGCGTATTTCTCGGGATGTGACTTTTGATGAGTCTCGTCCCTTCTACCCACGTGCATCTTCCTCGACCTTTTCAGTGGAGGATATCTCTTTCCTCACTTTTCCCGACACACCTGTCACTCCAGTTGCGCCCTTGTCTCTCCGTCCTGCTCACTCTACTTCTCCACATCTTGCCGATTTGCCGCCCTCATCTCCCACGGTTTCCTCACCTCGCGTGTTGCTGGATTCTACACCATCATCCCCGGTGATTTCTTCGTCTCCACCTCCTGATTCTACCTCGGCTACTCCTCCTCGTATCCTTCCATCTTTTTCTCAGTATTACACTCGTCGTTCACGTAATGTGGATGCGTCTACTGATGTGCCATCCTCCTCATCTCAGCCTACCTATGGCTTGCGTCCTCGTCCGCTTCCGCCTGTTGATCGCCTTGGTTTTTCAACCGCTGGTGCTGCTGTTCTTCAGCCGACTTCTTATCGCGAGGCTATTGTTCATGCTGAATGGCAGTTTGCGATGGCAGAGGAGATAGCTGCTCTTGAACGCACTGGTACATGGGATCTTGTTTCTCTTCCTCCAGGTGTCCGCCCCATCACTTGTAAGTGGGTCTACAAGGTTAAGACTCGCTCTGATGGTTCTCTTGAGCGTTACAAAGCTCGCCTTGTGGCTCGTGGCTTTCAGCAGGAGCATGGTCGTGATTATGACGAGACTTTTGCTCCTGTGGCCCATATGACCACTATTCGTACACTTCTTGCCGTGGCCTCTGCACTCCACTGGTCTGTATCTCAGCTTGATGTTAAGAATGCCTTTCTTAACGGTGAGCTGCATGAGGAGGTCTACATGCAGCCACCACCGGGCTATTCTGTTCCTGATGGCATGGTATGTCGTCTTCGTCGCTCTCTCTATGGCCTTAAGCAAGCCCCCCGCGCCTGGTTTGAGTGTTTTGCCTCTGTGGTGACTGCCGCTGGCTTTTCAGCGAGTGCCCATGATCCAACATTGTTTGTCCACCTTTCTCCTCATGGTCGGACTCTTCTTCTTCTCTATGTTGATGACATGATCATCACTGGCGACGACCCCGAGTATATTGCCTTCGTAAAGGCCCGTCTTAGTGAGCAGTTTCTTATGTCTGATCTTGGACCTCTTCGCTACTTTCTTGGGATTGAAGTCTCTTCTACCTCTGATGGCTTTTTTATATCCCAAGAAAAGTATATACAGGATCTTCTTCCTCGTGCTGCTCTTACCGATGAGCGCATTGGTGAGACTTCCATGGAGCCCAATGTTCACCTCCGTGATACTGATGGTGACCCCTTGCCTGACCCGACGCGTTATCGTCATCTTGTTGGGAGTCTTGTCTATCTAGCTGTCACTCGTCCGGATATCTCTTATCCGGTTCATATTTTGAGTCAGTTTGTCTCCGCTCCCACTTCGGTTCACTATAGTCACGACAAGGACGACGTCGCCATGCGTGCACACTCTCCTTTCTTTCTACTTCCGAGACGGTGAGGAGCTCCAACAGGTGGCCACCGGTGGGATCCGCAGGTCAGCCCCCATCTTCCACCTCCCCTACTCTCCTCTTCAGCAGGAGCAACACCATTAGGAGCTCGAAGTAAAATGAGGACGGCTGCAGTGATGCACCGTGCAGTTCGCCCGCTCCTGTCCGACAAGTTCCCACCGTGCATTTTTGTGTGTGTAGAAATTCGGCTAATCTAGTTCGCGAATTTGGTCTATTTGTTGTAAATCTGTCAGTTCAAGACAAGTGCCTTCTGATCCTAGAAATTAGGTCCTTTGTGAATATTGCTTGTTTCAGAAAGAAATAGACTTTGTAATTGCATCACATGGTGTACTGATCAACATAAACATGGTGTACTGAACAAAACATACACATTCTATCTATTTGGCCGTGAGTAACACTTAAAAAAGTTTGATATGCACAACAACAATTTGAGTCTTTGATACAGGAATACACACACCCAATGCCACTGTAGATAGATAGATGGCCACCCCCTACCTGATCTGTTTAATTCAAAGTTCCAAACCCAATGTAAACTGCTCCTGCTGCTTAACAAAAAAATCACTTATTTGGACTAAGGAATATTACTTATTGCCATGATTTATTGAAGCCAAGATCCGCTGCAGCATTCAAATCCCTTCAATTCACTTCTATCTCCCTTGATAAGTTCAGTGTGTGTAATGGAAAAAACAAAAATATAATAGTTCAGTTCACTTCAACCAGTTGATATTGGATTATATTGGTTGATTGCAAAATACTTTGGTGTTTGCCCATCGCTGTGGCCCTGCTCCCTAACCAACACCACCGGCCAACAACATGGCCCTGCGCCCTGACCATCGCCACGGCCCCTCCTTCTCGTGCTGCCGCATCATGCACTCACCACGCCGTGTGTGGCATCCTCCCGGCGAAGCGCCCGTGCTGTGTCGCGGGCCAATTTTCTGGTGTCACCCTCCGCCGCCTCAGCGCACAGGCAGTTCACCTCCGCCACCCCAGGCCGTACACCACTACGAAGAGAGCCCGTTCAACTACGTGATAGAGAATTTTTGTACCAGACTTAGTATTAGTTCGGTGTGTAATCTATCGTCAGTCCATGAAAAATCACAGAAATAGTTAGTGTGTGTGCAGAAATATCATCAGTGCAAGTTTCAAAATTATGTAAGTTTAGATATATCACCTAAATAAGTAATGATTTGCAGCGAGTTTCTTCAAAATTCTGTAAAGTTTAGATATATCACCTAAAGTATCGTCAGTGCAAGTTTGAAAATTCTGTAAGTTTAGATATATCGTAAAGAAAAATTGATGAGTCACCATCTGCTTTATATTCATGTTCTCTGCAGCACAGGTAGCAGTGGGACTGACTGGGAGTGATCCCTGAACCATTTGATTAAACGCCATGGTTTCCAACTATGGTAATACTACTAGAAAGTGTTAGAGGCCATGAAGCCTCTTGGCTTCTCCAATAAGCAGGTTTGGCTAGTCCTGAAGCGCCTCCTCAAGTTTCTGAGTACGCGATGCGTCGATGGACGCATCCTAGGCGGCCAAGCACGACGTGTTTTCTCCTGCACCCAGAAGCTTTGGAGGCGATGTGTTGCCCTTAGTACTTTCTTAACAAATCCAGCAGTGCTGGTTCACATAGAACTTGAAATTACCTATCTGCCATGGGGATGTACTGCCCTCAGTACTCTCTCAACAAATCTAGCAGTGCAGGTTCTCTCGTGCACTAAGTATTTCTGGCGGCGATGCCTGCTTATATATTTCTGCTTTCATGTATTAAACCTTACAGTCTGGTACTATTTCATGATAATATGTGAATTGAAAGAAAAGTTCAACTATTTGTTATTTTAGTTGAGTTTAATTTCTTATTCTCGTTTAGTTCAAATTCGTATTCTACTTTAGTTCAATTTCTAAAATTTTGTTTAGTGTTATACATACCCAAGACTAGAACTCTTGGATGATCACATTAGATGAGTTAATTAATTAACTATGTTTTCCAACCTCAGGTGCAACCTTGCCAGCATCATGTTGGCGGTTCCTATGTTTCTCTTGTTGCTGCTCCAAGCCGCAACACCTCATGCCGTCATCATCTCTGCAGAGCCACCGCTCCAACCTGTCCCCTGTCGCAGCCCCACCACTCGTTGCCGATGCACTCCAACCCGAGGACCTCCAAGATGGAGGTCGCCTCGCAGCCTAGCGACGAGGTAACTCATCTTCCTTGTGCGTCCTTCGCCCACTGTGCACCCTGCTGCCCTCAACCTCCTTCCTCACAGGCATGCTACCCCAACTTTTATTTTGATTTTCAGTTTAACTTGTGTGTTCTTTTCAGTGCATTATACTTTAAATGTGTAGAGTCCTGAGGCAAATGATACATTTTAGTTTTCTTTGCCGCAAGGGCATTGCTGAAACTTAACTTCTGTCTAAACCTATAACCATCCATTTCGAAAACAGATGCTACTTTACTTTGCATGGATCCTGAATAAACACCATAGGGATGGCTAAACTTATTTGCTCTAGTCATCCCTGGTGCCCTTGCTGAATAAACACCACCAGGAATAGAAAGCAAATAGCTTCTGTCTAAACTTATTTGCTCTAGTCGCCATTCCCTCCGGCGACACCGGATCCTCCACCCCCATCGCAGTGCTCTGGACATCATCCTGGAATAGCAAGGATGACTTGGTAGTCAATGGGATTCCCTGTAGTGGCCAAATCACGCTGCTCATGATCTCCGCCTCCGTCAGCTCCACTTCGCCGGAGCAATCAGTCCAGAGGAGGAGGTGTAGCCGGTCCACCCGATCTCCGACGTCTTATTCCACCTCCAAAAAATTTCTTTTTGATTTCTATTCTTCGTCACAGGTTCACTTCTATTACCTCGGTGCAAAAAGTGCCAAAAAGATCAGTTCAGACTTACTAAATGTCCATATTGTACGTAGTATTTGCATAGTCTTAAATTTCTGGAAAACAAGCTTCCATACAAAGAAGGTTCAGTACAAGGAAAATGGGTCAGTCAGTTCATCCATGTGCAAACCCTCGTAACGAAACGTACCCCTGGAGTTCCTTCCACGACGTCTCGACCTCCTGTTCAGCCATGGATTCTTGCCATCCACCACGCCATCAGGAACACGATTGGTGAGAAACACCTTCGTGCTCCTCCTCTCCTACTCTTCAGTTCACATACTGCCATCCATGAAGGCCATTTTTCTTGTAATCTAGATTTTGATCCAACTGAAAGTTCAGGAGTTCTTTGGGGGACTGCTCATAGATGCAAAAAAGAGACATAGAGAGAGAGATGCAAAAAAGAGACATAGAGAGAGAGAGAGGCTACTACAATTCACTTGGGGGATGCTTTGTTGTGCAGGATTTGGGGGGTGCCTAGTCTAGCAAGGGTTTTCAACTATAATATGTGTGATAGTGGCAATTTTCAAAAACTTTAATAGTTCAAGTACATAAGAAAACATAAGTCCACTCTGTAAAAACAACAGTAGACGCAGAAAGTTCAGTTTTGCTATATACGATTGGTAATGCCGATGTGTTCCTTTGTGGTTTAGATTTCGGCAGTAAACTATGCAAACAATCTAAAAGTACTCAAGTCCAACTTGCAAACCAGTAGCAGTCCTATAGTGCAACATGCATCAAATTCACAAAAATAGCAAACCTGACTTGAAGCAAATTCGCATCTGGTTGTTTATTTCGTAGCTCATCGTTTCTAATATGAGCCAATGCTTCTATTCTGTAGTTTTTATTTTGTAGCTCACTTTTTCTAATATAATGTTAAAAGTCAACTAGATGAAAAATTCTCTGTGTTAGCGATCAGTACTAGTGCTCATCAGTACGGCAAGCAGCAGTACTGATCAGTATGACTTACACAAATACTAGTACTGATTAGTACTTTCTTAATGTTAAAGATGAGCAGTAAAAGATACAAGTTGCAGTTCCAGGGCAACCTGTCTCAGATCCTTTTCAGGTTCAGGTAATAAATGTTTGGTATTCTTATATACTTGCATCAATTCAGACTCGCGGATAAAATAAGTTGAGGGAAAGCCCATACAAAAGTTCAAAGTTGAGAAACAGGGGTTCTTTGTTTCAATGTTCGCTAGTGTATGCAGATTGGTTTGCATGCAATTCATAGTTGGATGGCTACTGATCTCTATAAAACCTTGGAATCAGTGCTTGCATTACTAGTCCAACCATACTAGGTAAAACTGAATGTACCTAGCCAGTTCAATAACATCATCTCCTTGTGCAAAAAAGTAGTTAAAAAGGTCAAACTGACATCTGCTTCAGAATGTCGCACAAAATAATATTTATCTGTATTTGTCTTTTTCATGTTGAGTTATTTGAAGTAAAACAAAAATAGCTCACTTTTGTGACTTTCATCATTTGAAAATCTACATGCCTGCAGTTCGAGGACGGACACCCCAGGTTCTCAAGCAGCAAAGTTATCACACAAAGTTGAACTTGCTGCTGCACCATCTTCACCAAGTCAAACTTGCAGCAGCCAGGGGATCCACAATCGTTGGGAGCTGTCCAAGTCAAGCTATGACCGCAGTCCAAGTGTTACTGCGACCACCATCTTCACCCAGCGCTGCACCCATTGAGCACCCACACAGTGAGAACGCCATCTCATTTTTCTTTGAACATTTTCTTTCTGATTCATGCTCGCTGATGGATCAGCTACTATTCATTTAGTTTGTACTCTCTGAACTGTGGCTGGGGTTCTTCGCACGCTAGCGCCGCTGCCGGCCCCGTACAGCTAAGTCCTTGGCCCACTGCACGCCCTGCTGCCCTCGACCTCCCTCTCACAGGCATGCTACCCCAACTTTCATTTTGATTCTCAGTTCAAGTTGTGTGTTCTTTTCGTTGCATTATGCTTTAAATGTGCAAAATCTTGAGGAAATCCTGAAATATTATGTGTGCAATAAAGGTAATTAAGTGCCTTTAGAAATTCTGACAGTCCATCCCAGACTAAGCAAACAATACATGTTAGTGTTGGTTTTTTAAGAGAATTTAGTATTAGTTGATCAACATTTTGATGCTTTTTCACTATGTCTGCACTTCGTTATAGTTAAGCATTGATCCATTTCTCAGCTGCAAGTAAATAATGATCTTGCACTTCATTATAATGCCCTCCCCCTCTGTTTCTCTTCCTCTCTAAATCCCCTTTCTGTCACTAATTTATTTTCTCCCTGAATGCAGCACAAGGGAGGCTGGAGCGACTGCAGATCGGTGACAAGAGCCACTTCAGTTCTGTTGTTCGTGTATTGGAAGTACGTATCCTCTATCCGGGCAGGAGATAGAGGTAATTTCTCCCCTAATGCAACCTATTTTGTAAGTAGCCTGAGACCCATCATGTCCTATATACAGATTCAGAGTTTAACACATCAATGGAAGTTTGTTCTGAAAACTGAAATTGTTCTGGATGTACTGATAGATTAGTTGTTAATTATTGTAGTGTTTCGTTCTTGCAGAACAAAAATAAGATGTATAGGTTACTTCTTGGCCCAGATGAGAGAACCCTCATGTTGAAAAGTATAAAGAAGTTCTGAAGCAATTCCTAGTGTCTTTAGAAGCATTCATGTTTAAAAGCAACGGCAATCTCCTCCGTTCAAGTTGAGCACTGGTCATCGTCCAAGTTGAGCGCTAGATGCCGTCCAAGTTCAAAGATGATTGTATGCAAGTACAGAAGTTTGTTTTAGTGAGAAAAAATGCGGGTTTTTGGACAATATTATGTATGTTTGATTTGCTCAACCTTAGAACTTGGAGATATCCACTCTATTTTTCTATGATGAAGGCACACATGAGATCATGTGCAATGGTTATTCCCCTATTTTGTTTCTTCAAATGTGTATTTTGTTTCTTATAATGTGTTGTTCCCTTGTTCGATGAGGTAAAACAAAGAAAAATAGTGAAAATATCATTCAAGACTTGTCCGGTAGAAAGTGTGGAGAAGAAAACAGAAGTTCTTAAAACAAGGGAATGGTAAAAATATAAGTCCGCTCAACTATATAAACCATGCAGGTACAATGGCGATGACGCCGTCTGTAAGGATGAGAAGGAAAATTTAAAACTAAAACAAAAAGAGCTTCGAGTGATTATTTTTGGAGAAGTACAAACTCTCTAGTACCATAAGTTTGAATATTATTGTGCAAAAGGTACAAAAAAATGAATGCCCAGAAGAAAAGAACACTTACTGATAGAAAACAAATACCTTGTGAAAGTTTAGAGCATAAAAAGGTCAAGTTGCAGAAAGAATGAAGTGCAGAGTTGAGCACTGGTCCGTTCAGCAAAAAAAATACGATTGGCGTCCTCATGTTGAACACTGGTCATCATCCAAGTTGAGCACTAGGTGCCGTCCAGGTTCAAAGAGGGTTGTATGCAAGTACATAAGTTTGTTTTAGGGAGAAAAATGCGGGGTTTTGACAATATTCTGTATGATTCATTTATTCAACCTTAGAACTTGTCGATATTCAGTCTATTTTTCGATGATGAAGGCACACATGAAGTCCTGTACAATGGTTACCCCCCCTAGTGCTTCAAACATTCGTATTTTGTCCTCAGAATCAGTACAACGAAATGACAGTATCAGTACAAACGCTCAAATTCATCAGTTCAACAGTACTAACACGATGGCGTGATGAACTGCTAAAAAGAATAATATCCCCCTCATAAAAATACAATCAGCCCCCTAGGAACAGAGGGTCCATGACATGCTGTCCATGCCGAGGGTGAACTTCACAAAAAAATTCAACAAAAACATCGCTAGCTAGCGACAGGCACACAAGAAAGAGGTCAGAGACAAGGAATTGTACCTTTTCTGAAGGAAGCTTGCTCAAACTCAGCCTTCTCGTTGTTAAATCTTTCACTCTATTATAGGCAATTCTCAGCTTCTTTTTTTTAACCGAAAAATTCATTCTATTACTAAACCCGCGCAGCGATCTCGCTGGCGACCAGCACCGAAACACAGTCTGGAGCCTGCTCGATCCACGAAAGATCAGCAGCTCTTGCCCTGAAGCCAAACGCGGCTAGTTCATGGGCCGCCTTATTACAGTCCCTTTTACAAATATTGAAACTAAATGACTCAAAGTTTGCATGACATACACTATGCGTCTCGTGTAATAGGACACCAATCGTGGCCCGGTCGTAATCATCAGAGTTCAGAGCTTGGACAAGGACCTTGGAGTCAGATTCGGGTACCACTCTGTGTAGACCAAATTCAGCACTCGCTTCTGCTGCCCTCAAACCTGTCATCGTCTCGGCATGCAGAGGTCCCGAGATGTGCTGCATATATCCGTCTGGCCGCCAAGAAATCACCTTGATCTGAACGAAAAACACACCCCCAGGCTCCATGTCCAGTATCCGCATAAAAGGCAGCATCAAAGTTAACTTTGACAAAGTCAGCAGGCGGCCGCTGCCAAATTTCCTTTAACTGATTATTAGTGGCTTGCTTGGGCTGAACAACAGCCTGCCTGAAGTCCTGAATATGCTGACGGAAATGGGTAGCACATCAGCGCACTTGCACCTAGACATACATTGACAAGTACTCAGAGAATACCACAGAACTCTGGACAGCGGAGGTAGAGAGCAAAAGGGCGTAGACTCAAACATATATATTTACAACAAACTGCAGTTTTTCAACAAGATTGTTTAGTAACGGGGCATCCAACCGAAGCACACCACCCTTTTTTCCTACAAACATAAGTAAAATGAACCTTAAGAGCAAATCACTAGCGGACTGCATTTGCACTTCCATTTATCTTCAGAAAAAACACAAAATAGTGAACTGCAGCAGATGACGACATGAACCTCTCATCGCTATGCTTGCAGGAGGCCGCCGGGGGAGAACGGTCGGTGGCGCCGGGTGGACAGCGTCGTTGGCGCCGCACGGGGTGAGGAACGGCCAGAATGGATCTCCGCCGGCCACCCGGCCACGGGCTCGCTATCGGGAGGCTCCGGGGTCACGCGCCCGACCAGAACGGAGCTCTGCCGGCCACCCGGCCACGGGTTCAGAATCGGGAGGCTCCGGGTCACGCGCCCGACAGAACGGAGCTCCGCCGGCCACCCGGCCATGGGCTCGAAATCAGGAACCGGGGCCGGCTGCTCCACGCGCTCGGGAAATGCGGGGAGGAGGGGGGAGGGGGCGTACGAGCATGAAATCGTTCGAGAAGCCGGGGATCTTGGGCGCGTCGACGTCCTGCGATGTTGCCGCCGGCGGCCGCCCCTGCGAGCGCCGCCACCGTCGCCCATCGCTGCACCTAGGATGGGGCATTATCCTTGAGGTAAAAGGTTGGAATGTGAAACATAAGCCTTGTGTCTGATTGAAACATTGAACGCATAAGTATCACGTGAGTGTTAGCAATTGTGAAAGATTAAATGATAGTTGAGTATGTGAACTTGCTGAAAAGATCTTGAATTGATTCTTTCCAATGGTATGATAAATTGCAATTGCTTCAATGACTGAGATCATAGTTTGTTAGTTTTCAATGAAGTTTCTGATTCATACTTTACTTTGTGAAAGAATTGTTACTTTACCATAAGAAAGAGAGAATTCCTTATTTGGCCCTTTCTTAAATTTTGTTTCCCTTTTTGGCCCAAAAAACTTTTTTCTTCCATTCTTGACACGTAAACTTTATTTTGTTCCCTATCTAACACGTTCATCCATTTTTCCATCCGGCGTTGTTAAATGGCATGTAGAAAGACAATGCTGCCCCTGGTAGTAATATGTCAGAAAAAAGGTTGGATCGAGTATTTGGGCTCGACTGCGCGAGTGTGCCCCCGGCTATTGCTGCCACCGCGGCCGCCGCGTGCTTGCTGCCTTGCTGGTACCGTGCTGCGTGCGTGATGGCTGCGCGCTTGCTGCCACTTGCATGCGTTAGTGCGTGTGTGCTTACTGAGTGTGTGTGCATGCTTGTCGTGTAGTACTTGTGTGCGTATCGGTGCTTCAAAGGAGCTAACACACTACGTGCAAAGCAAGCACAGTAAGCAAGGATGCTAGCAGCTTAACCGATTTTTGCCTGGAACAATGCACGCTCATCTATTACCTCACGCCACCGGTAGAAGCTAGCTCTTGATAGATTGGGTCTGTCGTCATTGTTCTTTTTATCCCGCAAAAAAATAATTTGTCGCCATTGTTTCACTCATATTATTATTATTATTATTCCCCTGCAATACTTTTTTATGATTATACACATAGTACTATTTTTTGTTTGTTTATTTAACAATGAGACCTCTGTGTTTGCATGTAAATAATCAGGTCACATATTACACTAGGGGTAAAATGGTCCCTTTTGGCCAGACTTAACACCATTACTAGCCAAAACAGACGAAAGTGTCACATAGTGTCGGTGTGGAACGACACCTATGGGATCACAAGAATCCCTACTACGGTTACCGGGGCGCAGGGTTGTGAAAAGAGCAGGATTAGTAATCAGCACAAGGATCGTTTACCCAGGTTCGGGCCGCGAGGATGCGTAAAACCCTAGTCCTGCTTTGATGGGTGTACTTCAGAGAGTTCTTGAGCTCTCGAACTAGCTATGGTGGGGTGCGTGGTTCCAAAGAGCCGAATCCCTCTCCAGTATGCCATGGGCCTCCTTTTATAGTCGAAAGGGGCTGCCACAGTGGCATACAGGAGGTGGAAAGGTGTACAGCATTGCGGGCTTATCGCTCGTATTACAGGACAAGTCGCATTTAATGCGCCGCTGAGGTGTCCCCTAGCTTTATCGGGGACGGGGCGAGGCCCGTCCCGTCCGTCGCCGCTCCTCCTCGCTTCGACACGCGCCCCGGCAAGTGATGCGTGCGGTGCCATGTAGGCAGGCAGACAGCTGAGGTGGCGCGGTGGTGGAGCCTCCACGAAGATCTGCATGCCGCCACGCAGGCGCTTGATGAGTTTGGCCTGGGAGCTGCATGTTGCCACGCAGGTGCCTGCCCAGCTGGTTGGGCTGGCAGCTGCATGCGAACAGCGGTGGAAACTTGGTTGGTGCGGGTCTGGCAGTGGCCCTGCTGGCGCCCTTGGCGAGGGCCTTGCCGGGTGGCCCGGCAAGGGCCTTGCCGTGGCGCGCTGTCGTCCCCGGCAAGGATCTTGCCGGGGGTCTTGTGGTACCCCTCGGCAAGGATCTTGCCGAGGATCGCCGCCTTCTAATCCTCATCTGATCTTGAATATTCCTTATCTTCACAAAGATCTGCATGCCACCACAGAGGTGCCTCCCGAGCCTTGGTCCAACGTGGTTGATGGTGTTGGGGACGTGGGCTCAAGGGTGGCTCGCTCTGTTGGTGTTTGGGCGTGCTACCCCGGCAAGGGCCTTGCCGGGGCTGCTGAGGCCGTCCCCGGCAAGGGTCTTGCCGGGGGAAACTGCTCCGCCCCTCTGCTTCTTTGCGTCCTTGGTCTTGGCGTTGCTCTGGCTGCCTCGGGCTTCGGTTTTACCTCGGTTCACCTCCCCTGCTCTGCTTGTTGTGGCCGTGGGCGCGGCTCCGACTGCCCGTGCACAGGTAAAGGGGTACAAAGGTGCACCCCTTCTTTTGTACACCGACAGGAGCCCCCGGGCCTAGGCCACACATAAGCGCGACACGTTGTTAGGCCAGGCCCCAAACGGTGCGCGGGCAGGCGGGGTGGTTTTTACCGCGGTGAAATTTTTCGCGCACTGCGCTTCCCACGACCCGTGTTGAATGCGCGGCGTGGAGGGGTGTGCATGACGTGGGCGGCATGCGTGGGGCGGTTTCCGCATGCATGCGTCACATCATGGTAAAGAGGCGGCTCGCGCCTTCCCCATAAAAAGAGGGAGGCGTGGAGGCGCGGCTCATTTACTGCGCGGGGCCGGGTCACGGTCTTCAAGGCGTCCACACCCCATGATCACGGGGTGGGGAGAGGTCGCTCCACCCATCCCCTCGATTCTGTACGTTCGCCACGCGTCCTCCATGCACTTGGGGTGGCAAGCGGTGGAGGCGGGAAACCGGGCCGTCGCTAATTGGGGCAGCCGATCGGTCTCGATTCCCTGCGCCTCTGGTGGCTGGGTTGGCCGAGCGGGGCGGCCGAGCCCCGAACCCGCCCCTTTATAAGGAGGGGAAAGGGGGATGGCATCCCACACTCTTCTGTCATCTATCTCCTCCTGCTTCTGCTTCTTCCTTTCACTTGCCATGGAGAAAGGGAATCCCGGTCCCTCGACGGTGGCGGCGAGGGTCGCCGCTCGACAGCGCGTCCCTCCTCCTCCTGAGCCCGCGGTGGTAGAGCCAGACGCGAGGGGAAGGGGGAGGGGGCGAGGCCGGGGCAGAGGTCGTGGTGCCCAGGGAAGAGGAGGACGGGGCGGCGCGCCGGCTTCGCCCCCGCCAATGATGCCTTTTCCGATGGAAGGCCATGTTGGAGACCAGCCCCGCGAGTTCTTCATCAGGCTGCGTAGGCCTCCGCGTCGCCGTCTTTGTCTTCTCGCCCCGTTTGCTCGGGAGAAGGAGCGTGACCCGCCCCAATCCCTCAGATTGCACATGAGGGGCTGTGGGAATGGGGGCACGTGGGTCGACGTCGACTTCCCGGCTCCTCGGGTCATGTACCTCCGTCGTGGATGGAAGACATTCGCTCGCATCCACAGCCTGACGGCGGGGCTCGTCCTCTACTTCAAATTAATGGAGGATGGCCTACTCTCCTTCAAGGTCTTCGGAGACTTCGGGACTCGCCTGAAGTGCTGCGTGGAGAGCTCCTCCTGTCGGATGTGGGGTTCCGGCAAACCCTTAAGGTTCGAACACTGGGGTGCGCGCGAAGTTTCTCCCTCCTACCGATCTACGCTCTAGCTCGCTAAGATCTCGCGGACGAACTCGACAAACTCGCAACACAGAAAGACACGAGGTTTATACTGGTTCGGGCCACCGTTGTGGTGTAATACCCTACTCCAGTGTGGTGGTGGTGGATTGCCTCTTGGGCTGATGATGAACAGTACAAGGGAAGAACAGCCTCGTGAGGTTGAGGTGTTCTTGTGCGTATGAACTTGTGGCGTGAGGATTCGATGCCTCTACTGTGGTGGCTAGCTCTACTTATATAGGCCCTGGTTCTCTTCCCAAATATCGAGCGGGAAGGGAGCCAACCACGGTGGGCAAATTTGAAGGGGGACAGCTAGTACAAGCTATCCTGACAAAAGCGGTCTTCGCCTGCGAAAAGCTCTGGGGTGACGCCGTCTTGGGCTCCATGATGACCTCCGCCTTGCCGTCCTCCTGGTCTTGGTCTCGTTGCACCAATATGGCAACCTTTGCCTGATGCCTCGATACTCTTCTCCTGCGCTAGCCTCCTTAGCACCAAAGAGGAAATAGGGACGCTGCGCGCACTGGCGCCCGCCTGGCACCCGCCTGGTACCGTTCGTCGTGGCTCACGTCACGAAAGCCTCGTGAGGTTTGCCTCGCCTTGATATCTCCGCTCCTCGTGAGCCTTCTTGGCTAGGCCACTTCCAGAGGCGGTCTTGTGTCATCCGCCTCGCGAGGGTCTTGGGTGCCTTGTTGACGAAGATGGGCCGTACGGCCTGCTGCTTGGCCACGCTGTGGGCCGCAGGCAGGCAAGTCTGCGGACCCCCGTTCCCAGAACGCCGACACCTCCGATGGAGATTCCGACGATGGAAGCTCTTCCTCGAGCGAAAGTGACGAGGAGGATAGCGGGGCAGATGACGGGGACGAGTCCGACTAGGCGTCAGACGCCCCACGCCTGGGCGGGTGCGGCAGCCGCAGCATCTGCACCTGGCCGCTCCTCCGGCAGAGTTTTGCCGGGGGAGGGGCCAGCTCCTTGAACTTCTCAGGGCCGTCTCCTTGGGCGGCTGGCGTCGGGAGACTGCGGAAGAGGAAGAGGGCGGGCGGCAAGGCCGTCAACTCCGAGTACGCGGGCACCGACGCCTTCATCGCGTATTGCCGGTCCTGCCGCCTTGTCTTCGAGCTCCTTTCCCGGCACTGTCATCACCGTCCCATCCGTGGGCGGCCACCGAGGTGTTCTCTTGGTGCTTTCTGCTGCTCGTAGCTCGCCTAGGCGCCCCTTTTGCCCTTTCGCCTCCTTGACCTGCCTCCTGAGGAGAGGGACAAGAAAGGGATCACGGACATCTTATCTCTTTTTTAATCTGTAAGCCTTCGGGCCTTGTTAAATTTAAAGCTTGTAATCCCCCTTGTTCATGTTTTTCATTTCGTATGAACTGTACCTGTACGGGATGTTTTTAATGAAAAAGGGGTGTTTGCCGGGGTTTTCGTTCGTGGATGGAACCCACGACAAGGAGTGAATCCTTGTTACTATTTAAGATAAACGTTTCCCGCCCAGCAATAGGCCTTGTCGTCCCCCCACTTCGCTCGACCATTCTCGCGCCCTTGGCGGAGGCAGGGATGAAACGGGCTTAGGCTCCTTGTTCTATTTCCTTGCCGCCGCGACTACAACCCAATCCGGGCCTAGGAGATAATCCTTGGGTATAGAAAAAGGGGAGCACGGTGGCCTGGAAATAAAACAAGGTTTCACATATCCCAATCTCATAACGAAATGCATGACACGGGATAAAAGACTTATCTGGATCTGCAGCCCCCGGCAACCTCATCTCGCCGTGGTTGGATCCTTGTACTTGCAGCCCCCGGCAACTTTGGTTTGCCGGGGTTAGGACGTCGGTCCGTGCCTTTTCTTCCAAGTAGCTCAGCAGAAGTGCTCACGTGCCCTGCGAACCAAAAGAGGACAGAAAAGAATAGAGAGACGCGCACTCGACCTCTAGGCTAGGGGTTAGTCGCCGCTAAGCACTATCAGCCCTAACCAAGGAAGATACTCGACCTAGCATGCATGCTACAACTTAGGGCGCTAGCGCTTCATTTATTTATGCTCAGGGTCTGCGCCTGGCTTTGTACAAAGGGTTACATGCCTTGCCGGCAAAGCTTGTACAAAAACGTGGCTTGCCGGGGGGGCGGCAAGCTGCGCCTTATGGGTAAAACTTGCGAAGATGCTCGATGTTCCAGGAATTACTCACTGGGACAGCATCTTCGGTCTCCAGGTGGACTGCGCCGGGCCAGGTGACTCGTATTACCCGATAAGGGCCTTCCCACTTTGGCGTCAACTTGTTGGTTTTCTTGGCCGAGTGAACGCGCCGAAGAACAAGGTCGCCTTCCTCAAAGCTTTGGGCATGAACCTTGCGGCTATGGTAGCAGCGCAAGGCTTGCTGGTAGCGTGCTACCCTCACAGCCGCCCGAAGACGATATTCCTCAAGGAGCACTGCGTCATCTTGGCGCAACTGCTCTTGCTCAAGCTCATCATAAGCGGGCACTCGAGGTGACCCGTATATAAGTTCCGTGGGGAGAACTGCTTCTGCCCCGTATACCAGGGCAAAAGGTGTCTGGGAGGTGGCTCGATTTGGCGTCGTCCTGATCGACCAAAGAACCGCTGGCAATTCATCAATCCAGCGCCTTCCGCTCTTGTGCAGCTTGTCAAGTCTTTGTTCTTAGGCCTCGCAACACTTCAGCATTTGCCCTCTCCGCTTGGTCGTTGCTCCGTGGGTGTGCCACGGAAGCAAAACAGACCTTGCTGCTGAGGTCTTGAATGCATTGCATGAAGGTGTGGCTTATGAACTGCGTGCCGTTGTCGGTGATGACTCTGTTCGGCACACCAAAACGGTAGACTAGTCCCTTGAAGAACTTGACGGCTGACTGTGCGGTCACCTTTCTCACTGCTTCCACTTCCGGCCACTTTGTGAACTTGTCAACTGCGACGTACAAGTACTCAAAGCCCCCGACAGCATGGGGGAAGGGGCCCAGTATATCGAGCCCCCAAACCGAGAATGGCCAAGAGAGAGGGATTGTTTGAAGGGCTTGAGCTGGTTGATGAAGCTTCTTTGAATGGAACTGACACGCTGCACACTTGGTTACTAGTATTGTCGCATCCTGGAGGGCGGTGGGACAGAAGAAACCTTGCCGGAACGCCTTGCCGGCAAGGGCCCTCGACCCTATGTGGGAGCCACATATGCCTCCATGTATCTCCGCCAACAGCTCCAGTCCTTCCTCCCAGGGGATGCACTTCAATTTCACACCGTTCGGCCTCCTCCTGTACACGACGTCATCGAAGAACTGGTACAGGGCAGACCGATGGGCTACTATTTCCGCTTCTTCCTGCTCCTCAGGAAGCTCCCCTGTTTGGAGGAATCGGACGGTATGTTGCGCCCATGCCGGAGCCTGGGGCTCGACGGCAAGGACCAAAGGCATCTCTTCCGCCATGGGAGCGGCTGTCTCTACGGCCAGGGCTTGACGCCTTGCCGGAGCCAGTTGCTCTTGGGCAGGCTCGGTGTGCACGGCAACGTCTTTGCCGGCCGTCCCAGGGGGCTCGGCGGGAAAGTACTTGTCGGGACCTGATTTCCTCCACTTGTTCTGCCCCATTGATGGTTCGACGGATGGCTGAGTTAACCGGAGCAAAAAGGTACCTGGTTCCACAGGTAGCTTGAATGCAGCACGCTTCGACAGGTAATCGGCGATATCGTTCTCCGCTCGTGGAACGTGCTCCGCTTGGATACCGTCAAAGCGCTCCTCCAGCTTCCTCACTTCATCTACGTAAGCCTCCATCAATGGGCTCTGGTAATCCTTGTTGACCTGTCTGACAACAAGCTGCGAGTCACCCCTGACGATGAGCTTCTTAACCCCGAGGTCTACCGCGATCCTGAGACCGGCAAGCAGCCCCTCGTACTCCGCAGTGTTGTTGGTGGACATCTCCCTGGGAAAGTGCATCTGGACCACGTACTTGAGGTGCTCTCCGGTGGGCGCGACGAGCAGCACGCCGGCACCGGCGCCTTGCAGCGAGAAAGCCCCATCAAAGTACATGATCCAGTCGCGGTCTGCTTCCTTGCCGGGGAGAGCGGTCTCCTGGATTTCTTCGTCGGGGGTTGAGGTCCATTCTGCAATGAACTCCACCAAGACTCTGCTCTGGATTGTCGAGGTACTTTCAAACTTCAAACAAAAACTTGACAACTCCAAGGCCCATTCCACAATCCTTCCGGTTGCATCTGGATTATGCAGTATCCGTTGCAATGGGAGGCGGGTGACGACAGTGATCTCGTGGGCTTGGAAGTAATGACGCAGCTTCCTCAAGGCCATAAGGAGGCCAAAGAGCAACTTTTGCACACCGGAGTACCTCGACCTAGCCCCCCGCAAGAGGGATCTGACAAAGTAAACTGGGTGCTGCATCATCTTCTTCTTCTGCACCACCTCACCTGACTGCGCAGGCACTGCCTTGGTGGCATCAGACTCTGCCGGGGGCCTTGTCTTGCCGGCATCAGGCCCTGCCGGGGGAATCTTTGGCTTTCCAGCCGCAGGTTCTGCCGTCGCCACTGCCTCCTCGTCGACCTCCCTCTGTGCCACCAGTGCGGCGCTGACCACTTGATTCGTCGCCGCTAGATACAGCAGCAAAGGCTCTTGTGGTTTAGGCGCAACCAGTATTGGCATGGAGGAAAGGTATTTCTTCAGATCCTGCAACGCCGCCTCGGCTTCTGGGGTCCACTCCATTGGGCCTGCCTTCTTCAAGATTTTGAAGAAGGGAAGGGCACGCTCCACGGACTTGGAGATGAATCGGCTCATGGCGGCGACGCAGCCAATGAACCGATGCACATCTTTGATCCGCTCGGGTGCCTCAATCTGCTCAATAGCTTTGATTTTGTCTGGGTTTGCCTCGATCCCGCGCTGCGACACAAAGAATCCGAGAAGCTTGCCGGAGGGAATGCCGAAGACACACTTCTCAGGGTTCAGCTTAAGGTTGATCTTGCGTAGGTTGGCAAATGTCTCTTCCAGATATTGCACAAGAGTTGGCCCGTCCTTGGTTTTGACCACTATGTCATCCATGTATGCCTCCATATTTTTATGGAGCTGAGGTTCAAAACCAATTTGGACTGCTCTTGCAAACGTCGAGCCAGCACACTTCAACCCGAAAGGCATCCGTAAAAAGCAATACGTACCACATGGGGTGATGAATGTTGTCTTCTCTTCATCCTCTCTTGTCATGAAGATTTAGTGGTAGCCTGAGTAGGCATCGAGGAATGACAACAAATCACACCCGGCCGTGGAGTCAACAATCTGGTCGATGAGCGGCAACGGGAAGGGGTCCTTAGGACAAGCCTTATTGATATCTGTGTAATCAATACACGGCCTCCACTTCCCATTTGCCTTGCGCACCACTACCGGATTGGTCAACCACGTCGGGTGGAGCACTCCTCTCACCAAACCTGCCGCTTCCAACTTCCTAATCTCCTCTGTGATGAACTCCTGCCTCTCCAGAACCTGCTTTTTGACCTTCTGCTTGACGGGCCGCGCATGAGGGCAGACAGCTAGGTGGTGCTCAATCACCTCCCTGGGAACACCGGGGATGTCAGATGCTTGCCACGCAAACACGTCGACATTCGCCCGCAGGAAGGTGACGAGCGCGCCTTCCTATTTGCTGTCGAGGGTGGAGCCTATGGTGAAGGCCCCTCCCGTGCCATCCTCTCTGACAGACACCTTCTTGGTCTGCGGTGGCTCGGGTCTGGATTTCTTGCTCTTGCTGGTAGAGCTCTCTGGCACGTCCTCGATGGTAGCGCAGCACTCCGAAGAGGTGTGCTTGCCGGAGTGGGTGCGAGAGGTCTTGCCGGGTTTCTTTTTCCCTCCCGGGCCTTCAGCGGCAGGAGCAGGTGCCTTGACAGCAGCTGCTGCAACTGCTTCCCGGTAGAGTTGGTCGGCGCAAATCAGTGCGTCCTTCTTGTCGGAGGGGACGGAGATGATGGTCAACGGCCTGGGCATCTTTAGCATGTTGTAGGCGTAGTGTGATGCCGCCATGAACTTCGCTAGTGCCGGGCGGCCGAGGATCCCGTTGTAGGGCAAGGGGATCTCGGCCACGTCGAAGATGATCCTCTCCATCCTGTAGTTCAACTCTCCTCCAAACGTCACGGGCAGTGTGACCTTCCCCTTCAGCTGCCTCCTCCCCGGGTTGACCCCTTGAAACGTGCATGTTTCCTCGAGGTCCCCATCAGGATTTTGCAGCCTCTTGATCACGATGGGCGAGATCAAGTTCAGGCCGGGCCCGCCGTCAACCAACATCTTGTTCACCTTGAGGTTGTGTATCGTTGGTGAGACCAACAATGGCAAACACCCGACCGCGGTTGTGCGGTCAGGGTGGTCCTCGGCGTCAAAGATGAGGGGCGTTCTGGACCACTTCAGCGGCTTCTGAGCGTCGAACGACGGCTCCGCTGCTGTAATCTCACGCTCCCACTGCTTGAGCTGGCGGTGAGAAGTATGCAGCGAGGCACCACCATCGACGCACATGGCCTTCGTAGCCTTCTGGAATTCTTGCTCACCGGACTCGTCGTCCTCGTCGTGATCATCGTCTTCTTGTTTCTTGTCACGGCCCCGGGCGGGCCTTTCTCGTTGGTTGTCCTTACTGCGGCGGCCTCCTTGGCCGCCACGCCTCTTGCCGGATCCCTCGGCACCATCCTGGTCCTTCTCCTTGTCCCGCCTTTCATACTCGGCCTTTTGCTTTTCAGCAAGCAGCTCGACTTGTCGGCAGTTCTGGAGGTCGTGGCCCTTGGTGCGGTGGATCTTGCAGTATTGCTTGCCGGAGCTTCCTGGCTTGTCGGTAGCCGCCAAGGCCCGGCAGGCGGCGCACCCGGCAATCTCCTTGCCGGGGGCGTCTGCCTTGACCTTCTTGGCAGCGTCGGTGTCGTCAGATCCTTCAACGACAAGCACAGACTTGCCCTTGTGTTTCCTGTTGCGACGCTGGCCCTTCTTCGTCGGGGTGGCGGCGTCTTCGTCGGTAGAGTCGGTTTCCGCACCAGCGTCTTCGCCGGGGTACTTCCTTCCCTCTTCAACCCGGGCGCATCTATCGGCCAGAACGTACAGCTCGGCCACATCCTTAACCTTGGTCATCGCCAGCTCTTCGCGCATCTTGCGGTTGCGCACGTTCTGATGGAACGCGCTGATCAGAGCGGCGGGATGAACGTCGGGGATGTTGTACTGCACCCGGCTGAATCTCTGGATGTACTTACGCAGGGGTTCCCCTTCCTTGTGGGGAATGATATGCAGATCACTGGCCTGGCCATGAGCTTGGTGGCCTCCTGTGAAGGCGCCAACGAACTGATTGCACAGATCCGACCAGGAAGAAATGGAATCCACCGGCAAGTGCATCAACCAAGACATAACATTGGGCTTCAGTGCCTGCGGGAAATAATTGGCAAGCACCTTGTCGTCGCGAGCTTCGGCCGCCTGCATCGCGATGGTGTAGATGCTGAGGAACTCGGACGGATGGGTCTTGCCGGTGTACTTCTCGCCGACGTCGGGCTTGAACGTGTGGTGGGACGGCCACCGGAACTACCGCAACTCACGGGTAAAGGCCGGGCAGCCCACCTCGTAAGGTAGGCCGCCGGAGCTCCCGGTGCTAGGTGGTCCATAGCGGGTCCCGCCCGCTTGTCCGACTGGTGGCGTGTATCACGCCGACGCTCAATAGTGGTCCGAGCATCTTCGTGAGCTCGTCCTCGAAGAACTTGGCGCTGGTCAAGGTGGGTCCGCGGGTCGGACGACGCTATAGAGATGTTATCACAAGTGTCGTCTTGACGGGCAGACGCCCGCGGCGGCTGGCGAGTAGGAGGAGAGTGCACCGTGGCCGCACCTCCCCCCGTCCTCCCAGCGCCAGCATGTGGTGGCTCGGTGGAGCGCCGACCCGAGGGCCCCGCCCGTCGCGGATCGTCTTTATTGGCGACGGCGACGAGGCTTCGGATGGTGGCCCTCCACTCGTCGAGCTTCTCTGCAGCAGGAGGGAAGTCGAGGAGTAGCTGCGCGCGCGCCCAAGCTTCTGCTGGCGTGGGCGGCGGCAACAACTGTGTGGATCGCGACGCGCTTCAACTTCTAACCACGTTAGAAGGAGCTCCGTCACGACCCAGCGGCTGCGTGCCATTTTCGCCAGCATTTCGGCGGGCAGGCTGAACTCCTTCATCCCGCGAACGATGCACAGGGTTCTTCCCATGGTGGTGCCCAGGGTCACCGGCGTGGTGACGCTGCTCATCGCGCACACCATGGGAAGAGCGCGCAATGGTCGCCGGCGTGCATGTCTTGGAGGTCGCTGCGCCGCCTGGGGGTGGCACAACGACACTCCTGGAGGGCCCTGCGCCACCTGCGGGGGGCCCAGCTCCGTCTTTGGATCTGGCGACGAGCGGCCGGTCGTCTGGCGCGCGAACGACGCCGCTCGCCAGGCTCTGACTACCAGGGCGATGCTGGTGCTCGCGAGCCGCGGCCCGGGTCCTGTCCGTGACCGACCCACTGCTCGCCCGCACTAGCACGGGCCGTTCGGCTCCCAACGAGCCAATCGCCATGGCCGTCTTCTTCTTCGGAGCCATGGCGACGAAGAACTGCTAGGCTAACTACTAGACCAGATTCTCACAATTGCGCCCCCTACATGGCGCGCCAAAGATGTCGGTGTGGAACGACGCCTATGGGATCACAAGAATCCCTACTACGGTTGCCGGGGCGCAGGGTTGTGAGAAGAGCAGGATTAGTAATCAGCACAAGGATCGTTTACCCAGGTTCGGGCCGCGAGGATGCGTAAAACCCTAGTCCTGCTTTGGTGGGTGTATTTCAGAGAGTTCTTGAGCTCTCGAACTAGCTATGGTGGGGTGCGTGGTTCCAAAGAGTCGAATCCCTCTCCAGTATGCCATGGGCCTCCTTTTATAGTCGAAAGGGGCTGCCACAGTGGCATACAGGAGGTGGAAAGGTGTACAGTATTGCGGGCTTATCGCTCGTATTACATGACAAGTCGCATTTAATGCGCCACTCAGGTGTCCCCTAGCTTTATCGGGGGCGAGGGTGAGGCCCGTCCCGTCCGTCGCCGCTCCTCCTCGCTTCGACACGCGCCCCGGCCAGTGATGCGTACGGCGCCATGTAGGCAGGCAGGCAGCTGAGGTGGCGCGGTGGTGGAGCCTCCATGAAGATCTGCATGCCGCCACGCAGGCGCTTGATGAGTTTGGCCTGGGAGCTGCATGTTGCCACGCAGGTGCCTGCCTAGCTGGTTGGGCTGGCAACCGCATGCGAATGGCGGTGGAAACTTGGTTGGTGTGGGCCTGGCAGTGGCCCTGCTGGCGCCCTTGGCGAGGGCCTTGCCGGGTGGCCCGGCAAGGGCCTTGCCGTGGCGCGCTGTCGTCCCCGGCAAGGATCTTGCCGGGGGTCTTGTGGTTCCCCTCGGCAAGGATCTTGCCGAGGATCGCCACCTTCTAATCCTCATCTGATCTTGAATATTCCTTGTCTTCACAAAGATCTGCATGCCACCACAGAGGTGCCTCCCGAGCCTTGGCCCAACGTGGTTGATGGTGTTGGGGACGTGGGCTCAAGGGTGGCTCGCTCTGTTGGTGTTTGGGCGTGCTGCCCCGGCAAGGGCCTTGCCGGGGCTGCTGAGGCCGTCCCCGGCAAGGGTCTTGCCGGGGGAAACTGCTCCGCCCCTGTGCTTCTTTGCGTCCTTGGGCTTGGCGGTTCTCTGGCTGCCTCGGGCTTCGATTTTACCTCGGTTCACCTCCCCTGCTCTACTTGGTGTGGCCGTGGGCGCGGCTCCGACTGCCCGTGCACAGGTAAAGGGGTACAAAGGTGCGCCCCTTCTTTTGTACACCGACACATAGGGAACAAAATAAAGTTTGAGTGTCGAAAAGGGAAGAAACAAGTTTTTTGGGCCAAAAAGGGAAGCAAAATTTAAGAAAGGGTCAAATAAGGAATTCTCTCCATAAGAAATTATATGAAAATATATGTTGTTGTTGTAAAGATGATCATGATGCCATCATGTTCGTATTTTATTTTATCGACACCTCTATCTCTAAACATGTGGACATATTTTTCGATATCGGCTTTCGCTTGAGGACAAGCGAGGTCTAAGCTTGGGGGAGTTGATACGTCCATTTTGCATCATGCTTTTATGTTGATATTTATTGCATTATGGGCTGTTATTACACATTATATCACAATACTTATGCCTATTCTCTCTTATTTTATAAGGTTTACATGAAGAGGGAGAATGCCCGCAGCTAAAATTCTAGACTAGAAAAGGAGCAAATATTAGAGATCTATTCTGCACAACTCCAAAAGTCATAAAACTTCACGAAGAATATTTTTGGAATATATTAAAAATATTGGGCGAAGAAAGCACCAGAGGGGGGCCACCTACCATCCATAAAGGAGGAGGGCGCGCCCTCCGGTCTTGTGGGCCCCCTGGCAGGCCCCCGACGCCCATCTTCTGCTATATGGTGTGTTTTGACCTGAAAAAAGTCAGAAGGAAGCTTTCGGGACGAAGCGCCGCCGTCTCAAGGCGGAACCTAGGCAGAACCAATATAGGGCTCCGGTGGAGCTGTTCTGTCGGGGAAACTTCTCTCTGGGAGGGGGGAATCATTGCCATCGTGATCACCAACGATCCTCTCATCAAGAGGGGGTCAATCTCCATCAACATCTTCACCAACACCATCTCCTCTCAAACCCTAGTTCATCTCTTGTATCCGATCTTTGTCTCAAAACTTGAGATTAGTACCTATGGGTTGCTAGTAGTGTTGATTACTCCTTGTAGTTGATGCTAGTTGGTTTATTCGGTGGAAGATCATATGTTAAGATCCTAAATGATAATTAATACTCCTCTGATTATGAACATGACTATGCTTTGTCAGTAGTTACGTTTGTTCCTGAGGACATGGGAGAAGTCTTGTTATAAGTAATCATTTGAATTTGGTATTCGTTTGATATTTTGATGAGATGTGTATGTTGTCTTTCCTCTAGTGGTGTTATGTGAACGTCGACTACATGACACTTCACCATTGTTTGGGCCTAGGGGAAGGCATTGGGAAGTAATAAGTAGATGATGGGTTGCTAGAGTGACAGAAGCTTAAACCCTAGTTTATGCGTTGCTTCGTAAGGGACAGATTTGGATCCATATGTTTCATGCTATGGTTAGATTTATCTTAATTCTTCGTTCGTAGTTGCGAATGCTTGCGAGAGGGGTTAATCATAAGTTGGAGGCTTGTCCAAGGAAGGGCAGCACCCAAGCACCGGTCCACCCACATATCAAATTATCAAAGTAACGAACACGAATCATATGAGCATGATGAAAACTAATTAACTTGACAACAATTCCCATGTGTCATCAGGAGCGCTTTGCTTTATATAAGAGTTCGTCCAGGCTTGTCCTTTGCTACAAAAAGGATTGGGCCACCTTGCTGCACCTTGTTTACTTTTGTTACTTGTTACTCGTTACGAATTATCTCATCATACAATTATCTGTTACCAATAATTTCAGTGCTTGCAGAGAATACCTTGCTGAAAACCGCTTGTCATTTCCTTCTGCTCCTCGTTGGGTTCGACACTCTTACTTATGGAAAGGACTACGATAGATCCCCTATACTTGTGAGTCATCAGGATTCGATCACGGAGGGCTTCTACATCAACTATATTGCCCTTCCGATGAAGCGTGAGTAGTTTACCACAGACCTACGGGTCCATAGCTAGTAGCTAGATGGCTTCTTCTCTCTATTTGATTCCCAATACCATGTTCTCCTCGATGTTCTTGGAGATCTATCCGATGTAATACTCTTTTGCGGTGTGTCGTGGAATTGTCCGGCAGATGTCCTAGTAGAAGGACTTAGTCGTGGAGCCATCGCAGCTATGTTAGCGTAAAGGGGTTAACCGGGACAAAGGACACGAGGAGTTTATACTGGTTCGGACCCTTGTGGTGAAGGTAAAGGCCTAATGCAGTTTGAGGTGGTATTGCTTATGTCTCAATTATACGCTTGACCTAGCTTTCGATCTCTTCTTTCTTGTCCTAAACCGCCACCGGGTCGTCACTTTATATACACAGGTTGATGCCGAGCGGATGGAGTCCCGGCCGGCTCCTACACAACGTGTACGGCTCGGTGAATAACTATACATGCTTTACAATACAAGTCACACATATATGGCGGTTTACACCTGTGGGCCTCAAGTCGCCTTTGGGCTTCGGGCCTTCAGTAAGCCTGCTTCATGAACCACCATCTTCAACATCCTCATGGGCTTCGTTATTATGAACCGCTAGTGGTATAACCCGGCCCCTCCTGGGCGGGTCATACCCAATAGTTATATCCCCAACATCAGGCCCCAGTTTGATGTGAACTTGTTCATATCAATCTTTCGATACTTAGGAAAAATCCTTCTTCATTTTTCTTTTGCAAGATCTTGTGACCCGTCATGACGTCATCTCCCAAAATTGTGGTGACCCATCGTGACGTCACCTGTCATTTAGATTACGCGAAGCCCAAATCTTTAATATATCCTTTCTTTTAATAAGCTCCTGAAAATCGAGGCGTCTGTGCTGTCGCATATCCATTCTTTGGCCTCCTCGATTCCCGCACCTGCCACTTATCCTTTTGGCGTTATAAATAGGGCCAGGGGTCCCTTTCACTTTCCCCCCTTGCCTCCTCGTCTCTGTCTTCCACCATGCGTCGCCTCAGCGCCGGAGCTCCGCCGCCGCCGTCGACCTTTGCCACTGCCTCAACAACGGCCGCTGCATCAACCTGAATCGACCAGAGTTCATCCGCGCTCCTCCGCTGTTCAACAGCTCTGGTGAGTTCTCCTCCTTCCTTTTCCCATAGATCCCATTAGGGTTTCCATGAGTTCGTCGGAGTTCATCTTCGTTCTTTGCCGTAGCTTGTGATTCTGGATTCAAACTTGGTATCCCTCCTGCGCGGTGACAGTCGTAGCACTCATTTTTTCTATTAGAGCATCTCCTTTTGTATAAGAAATCCAATCTGGACACATGAACTGCTCAAGTACTGTAATTTAGGTCTAAATATTTTCCTTTATCTGAAGCGCCGTAGATCCAGAATTATAGCATCTGTCTATGAAATCTGTTTTTCCAACACTTAGCAATTTTGTCACTCTCAGATCTGTAAATCAATATTTGTGTGGGCGGCTTAACTCAGAAACCGTAACCCGCCAGGTATCATTAGTCCCCTCTTAAGCCGCCAAGAACCCATCCTTATAACTTCAATGCCATCTTCCGGTTTACCACTTATGCATGCTTCATTATTATTTACCTTTTAAACCGACAGCCGACTTAACTATATAATCTTGAACCGGCATAACCTTTCTTTCAGAATCATTGAAAAAATGGCTAAAACATACACTGCTTGCAACCGGGTCCAATCCCGGGTCACTAAAGAAGACTTGAACAACCACGTTGCAACTGGCGCTTTAGCCAAAAAAGAGGTCAGTCACTGGAGGGTCCCTGGTGCAGAAAATCCTCCTAAACCCAAGGACGGAGAAGTGATTGTTTTCACTGATCACCTGAGTCGGGGATTCAGCCCAGCCGGCTCAAAGTTTTTCCGTGATGTACTTCATTTTTTCCAACTTCACCCTCAAGATCGGACCCAACTCCGTGTCCAATATTTGCAATTTCCAAGTATTCTGTGAAGCTTATCGTCAAGAGGAGCCCACGGTTGATTTATTCAGAGAGTTCTACTATATAAACCGCCAGACAGAGTTTGTTGATGGACCCAACACCGAACTCGGTGGGGTTTCAATTCAAAAGAGGAAAGAAGTCAACTTTCCCTATGCTAAGCCGCCAAGTCATCCGAAAGAATGGAACCAAACTTGGTTCTACTGTCAAGACACATCTCCAGCTGACGAGAATCCTTTACCAGGTTACCGCGAACACCGGCTTAGCAGCACACATCCACTCCCCTCACGACTCAGTGCAAAGGAGCGGGCTAAATATGCACCATCATTTTCAAAGCTCAGAGCCTTTATGGCCAATAGCTTAACCGGCGTCGACCTTGTCCGATGTTGGGTGTCCTGGAGTATCTTACCATTAAGCCGTCGCCCAGGCTTAATGTGCGAATATACTGGCAATGTAAAAGATCCTTAGCGCCACTACGACATTCAACTGTCTGATGCAGAGATTACTGAAGCCACCAAGAAATTGCCGAATGAATCTTTAAAAGAATGCAGCAAGACAGGACTTAGCCCTTTCAGCACCTTCAATAAGCCACCATCCGTAAGTGTTGCACACCTTCCATTCAACAACTTTTCCAGTGATTATGCCCACTTATGACCTTTTTTGACTTCAACAGGACGATCCTCCATTTTGGAAGAAGAAAGCACAGGATAAGCCAGCCAAACCGGCTCGTACCAAGACTAAGGCCTCCAAGAAGCCTGCCAAGAAGAAGACCACCGAACCTGTCGGTTCAAACATTGATGATGACAATGATGATGATGAGTCAGAGGTAGAACTTGACTCTCTTGGCTCATTTTTATACATCTCATTGACAATGATTGTTATCAGGACGACGCAGAAGCCAGCCGTGCAGGTGACGCAGAGGTAATTATTCTTTCCTCTGGCTCAGAACCTCTGCCAACACAGAAAACCCGACAAGCAAGTCGGAAAGTAAGATTTTCTCACCCTGTAGCTCACTTGGATCCCAACTTTCTTTTGAAGAAACAGCAACACAAAGCTCACCGCACCACCCGGCATAGTGGTGGTGTGATTACTTCTTCCGGCTTACCAAACACACCGGCTCGCAAACGCTGCCCAAAGGTCGTACATATTTCTGATATACTTTATCCCAAGGCGGGTCATCTCTGACAACCTCTTAACCCATCTGATTCAAACTATCAGGGGACTTCTCATTCCTCCTCTGGCGAGTCAACGGGAACTCAAATCCCAGCTTTCAAGACTATACCTGGGTAAGAATATATTCCATTATTCAAACCTTATACCTGATCATTATACTGACCTCTTTATACTTCTTATTTTCAGGGGCCAGGCCAAACCCAGCAAGAAGGTGAAGCTGAATAAGCCGGTCGACGATGTCAATCTATCTGAGTCGGAGCAACAACAACCAGAACTCTCTCACTCAATTGCTGAAGATATTATTGACGATTCGCCACCTCAAGACCATGAAGCCTCCATAGATCATATGGACGTTGAACCGGTGATTTCTAAGCCGCCAAGCCCAATTAAGCCTGCTGAGGAGAAAACTGATGATGTTGTTGTCACTGGATTTGGATTCACAGCCCTGGGTCAACCTACTGTCTTATCTAAGCACAACGCTAAGGAAGAAATTTCTGCTAAAGACAAAGGCAAATGGAAGGTAGACTTGGAGAGCTACACCCATTTCAGTGCCCAAGACATCCACTCTGGTTACTTGAACCGTCTGTACACCAGCAGTGACTTTGAAGCCGGCTTGGTCAATTTGATGAAGGAACGCTATGAGGTAAATGCTGCAACTCCTTTTTATATGAATATACTTCCCTTAGCCGCCAAGTTTATTGGATATGATAGAATAGAATGCGCTGTAAACTTCAATAGTTGCATAGATCAAATCCAGTAGCCCCCAAGGGCCGGTTTATGCTTTCGATATGAATCGGGACTTATAATACCAGCACTTCAACTTTGCATGTGTAGCCCCCAAGGGCCGGCTTAATAAATATGTTAAGCCAAGACTTTAACTAGCAAGAATCAACATTGCATCCGTAGCCCCCAAGGGCCGGCTTAATCAGTCATGAATAAGTTGGGACTAAGCATCCTGCCAAAAACCAATATCCCAGCTTGTAGACTTTTTTAATCCGAATCATGTCATTTGTCCGAGTCAGCAGATAAGTCTGTCTTAACAAAAGAGCAATATGCATTAGCCCCCAAGTGCCAAGTATAATATTTGTATTGTGCTTGGGACTTTTTAGAAAGTTTCAAGAAGCAAGTATGCATTAGCCCCGAAGTGCCAAGTATAATACTTGTATTGTGCTTGGGACTTCACAAATCATCATGATCATAACACCTGCCATGTTTGCATATATCATAGGCTGAACTGACCGAAAAAGATGCACGGCTGAATGATCTGAAGGCCAATGTGAAAACTCAGCAAGCCGAGACATCCAAGGCCAAAATAGAATTAAAAACTACTTCGGAGAATATTGAATAGCTGAAGCAACATTTCAATGCTGAAAAAGATGGCTGGGAAACTGAGAAGGCATCTCTATTGAAGAGAGCAGATGATGCTGAAGCGGCACTTAAGCCGGTGACTGAAGAGTTATCCGGCTTAAAGCAACAGATTAATATCATGTCGTCAGCCATCTTTGGTAAGTAGAAAAGCGTGTCTCCCTTGTACCTCAAGAATCACATTGTGAACATCTGCCGGATTACTCATAATTTCACTAATGTAGGTTCGCGGAGCGTGAAGTTGGGCTCAGACATGCGCATCCGGCTTAAGGCTGTCTACACTCTTGTAGAACAGTTATATACTGGTGCCCAACGAACCATTGCTGCTACGCTACACAACAAAACTCCCTCAACACTTATCAAAGATACACTGAAGCAGGTATCCGTGCTGCCCAAAAGGATTGATGATTTAAAATGGGGAGCTGCCATAGTCGGCGCTTTAACTGCCTTAAGCCAGGCAAAGGCATGGCAAGCCGATCTTGACCCGGAAGATTTGGCCAACGGCTGCCCTAGTGTTAAAGAAGATGGATCTGCCTTCAGTGCTGACGATTTTGTAGAGATAGCGAGAGCCATGCGTCCTTTAGCAAGCAAGCTGGCTGACGAAACCAGTCTATCCACATACCAGGCGGCTTATGACGCTGAAAACAAGAGAGCGAGCGCACCGATTCACGAGCCAACAGATCTCATCCCGTCGATTCGTAAGCAGACCTTTGCCCCTGACATTGGTCCATCAAACCTTATTGATGATGAAGCTATGTTTAGAGCATTGACCGGTATCAACTGGGCTATGCCTGACTTCCAGCTGATGGATAAGCAAGGAGCTGAAGGTGAAGAAGAAGCGCAGGATGACCCGGAGTCTTCAACCCGTCAACAGCCATGAGCCGATTTATGAAACATAATACTTTGTCATGTTGACATCAAAACATTTATCCTTGTTGGCCATCAGATGCATTGTAATAGGCTAGTTAAACTCTTGATCTGTCATGCCATCGCGCATGTTTTGTTTTGCATGACATTGCTGATCTGCCCATTGAAGATCTGTCACTTATACTTATGATTTCATCAACTATGTGCACCAGATTTATTTATATACCTGCACACAAATAGATCACAAGTACCCTGGCGGCTTACCGCAGGGCGGGTCACAATACCCTATATAAAACCACTGGTGACTAAAGGCAGTCTATAACCAGGGCCGGTTCAATCATAAACTTATATAATTGTAGCAAAATATCATACATGTGATATTTGCTCATACTGTTGGTTTATCATACATGTTCAGTGAGGGTTACAATCCAAAAGCTTGAGCGCACAATGCCTCGTTCCATTGACATATACCGCTGGCTTACAACGCCGTATGCAGCAAGGATTAATATCCCAAAACTTAGAGCACAACGCTTCTAAGTATATAACACTACTACAGGATGCTGCTAACGCGACACTACAATCAGAGACCCTTCGAGAAACTGTGTGCGATGCCATAATCGCAAACGGTGCTGTATGAAAACCGTCAGAAATGTATAAAATGTTTGCGATGACGGATGCATCAAACACGGTTCAGGTTTTAGTTGCGTGTGCGATGAAGGGCATACGGTTCAGTTCAATTAACTGTTTGCGATGAGGAGGAACAAAAGAAACGGGCAGCCAGATGAAGGCGTGTGCGATACACAGCATACGGTTCACTCGGATGAACTGTTTGTGATTAGGCAATACAAAAGAAATGGGCAGCCAGATGAAGGTGTGTGCGATATATAGCATACGGTTCACTCGGATGAACTGTTTGTGATTAGGCAACACAAAAGAAATGGTCAACCAGATCAAGGTGTGTGGGATATACGGCATGCGGTTCACTCAGATGAACTGTTTGTGTTGACACAAGAGTACAGAAATGGTTCAACTTAACAAGACGTGTGTGTTGTGCGATGGGATTGCATGCGGTTCACTCGGCCCTTGTCGTCATTGTGTGACCTCTATGGCAACCGTTCGCTCCCCAGGCGCCTCTTCGTGTACCGTGGCAACCGTCCACCGACTCTTCGCCTTTCCCTGTCGATTTGGAACTGTTGTCGCACGCTAGCTCTTCCTCCCTCCTCCATTTGCCTTCACCCTTCCTTCTGCCATTGTTTGATCGTCTTCTCCATGGAGGGAAAAAGCCGGAAACGACCCCGTTATTCTTGCCCCGATCTGAATGATGACGCGGTGGAGGATCTCATTGATCGATGCGACATCATCACCTCGGCTAGCATGGCAGGTTCGTTCAAGACCATTCTCGACTCAACTAATAACATCATTACAAGGAACCCAAGGGTTCAGGAGCAGTTTGATCTCCCATATCTTCTTCGCCGTGACCCTGCTGACTGGCGCGGGGACAAGGGAAGCCTCGCCTTGTGTAAGTTGATGCCGCTTGATAATGATATGTATGATGTTAAGATGCCATCGCTTGAGGGCAAGGCTTGGGCAGGCGCAAATGGAGATTGGGTTGTTTATATTGGGTACAACTGCGAGTGGGAACTTGTGAATGTGTACACTTGTCACCGGGTTCCACTTTGAAAAATCTCAGACGACTACCCAGAGGTTGAGTACACCGGTATTCTACGTGAGTTCAAATACGATCATGCTGACTGTCATCTACGGAAGATAGCAATTTGTCGAGTTCCCAACCGCTCTTGGGGTTACAGGAATGCTTATGTTGTTGCTATCTTCGACAAGCTTGTTGCTGTCCTTCATGGTTCGACTCGATGGATATTGCTCAATAATCAGTTTCTATACACGGATGAGTATTGTGATGCAATTCAATACGAGGGTCTTGTGTTTGCTGCCACCACTCGTGGCACTGTTTTTGCATGGAATCCTCATGATTTCGGTACGTTTGTCTTCCACCGTAATTATAATTGTTTCATCCACATGCATGTGGGTTAGCTAGTTTCCCTTTACTAATTAACCTTCTTGTGTTTCCAAGGTCATGTGAACATTCCACCACCTATACTTGAAAATTTTATTCACGAGCATGAGGACGAGCAGGACCCATATACTCAGTGGCGCCTGGCAACTTATTCGGATGGATCACCTCTTCTTGTCTGTATACGGGGCACTGCTGATGTTACTAAGGAAGCAGGTGTTGTCTCGTATGGTCGCACTCTCTGGACCTATTCCAACATCCGTTGCAAGGTATTCGGGATGGATACTGGTGTACTAGCGCCAACACCTTCTCCCTGGTTCAGTATTGAAAGTCTTGGAGGAAACTTGCTCTTCCTTGGGCAAAACTATCCAATGATGGTGGAAGGCGATCCAGCTGTTGTTGACACAACGTTACTACCATTTACGAGAAGCAACTGTATCTATACCTCGGACATTACTATGCTTCCCTGCCGTCCCAATATGGGTATTGAAATAGGTCGCTTCAGCATGGATGATCAGTCCCGCGTTGGTCTCGAGATTGACAGTAGCTGGCCCTTCCCAGAGAATCACTTCTGGTTCAAAGCAAGCGTTTTCAACGCCGACGAGTGGTTGAGCTAAAGTTCATTTCATCGCTTTGTTATTTGTTGTGTGACAAAAACTTTACTAGAATGTTTTGTTGGAAATGATCTATAATCCAACGTGTATCCTCGTTGTCATTGTGGTTTGATGACTTGTTGTATGTAATCAATGGTACATTTGCATATGCGTCCATGAACTCACGCCTGCTAGTGGTGTCCATATGAACAGTGCTAGTGATTTTAGTTGCAAAAATTAGATAGTGCTAGTGATTTGTAGCTGCATATTTTGACAAATCGCAGTGTTACAAGGTTGACAAATGGCAATGTTACTAGATAAATAAATGTCAATCTTTCCAGTTTGAGAAATGGCAACATACCCAAAATGACATATATGCAAATCTTACCCAATTGTTTGTACGTGGTTGCACACGGGTCATGCAAAACAACTGTTTGCGTTGAAGGGTTGCAGAAATCCTGCTCGGCACATTTCCCCTTGGCTTCCTGGGGAAGCTGTCGGTTTGCATACTGGTATTCTAACTAAAACGTTTGCGATGGGTGTTTTATATTTAAAAACCATTGACGTTTTTTTCAAAACAAAATTGTTTGAGAAGTCTATACATTAAGAGAGAAAAACGCAAGTTCGTTCTAACCATATCTTTCATTCAGTCACACTGTGAATTTATATTTATATGATCGAGAATTCGAGATACAGTATTAAACCCCAAAAAACTATTTCCGGCGGCGGCGAAGGCGGCGTGCCGCGCCGTGGTTGTCGTCCTCCGGGACGCCGTTGTTGAAGTCTTCAAGGAAGCACAAAATGTTCTTCACTTGTAAATCAAACATCATGTCATCGCGTGATCGACGGGCGGGGCACGGGAGGACGGCAACTGGCACCGCTGAGAGGTAGCAGTCGACGGCAGCGTCCCATGCCGCTGAGGGGGGCGCGCACGGGCGCGGGCACGGGCGCGGCGGGTGCAACCAAACGCACGGGGACCAGCACCGCGGTGGGTCGAGGGGCACGCACGGGCGCGGCGGATGCAGCCAAACGCACGGGGGCCGGTGGCACGGTGGGTGGAGGGGCACGCACAGGCACGGGCACGGGCGATGGCGCTGGCATGTACACAAGGTCACGCGGGTCCACGGAGACCTCGCTGACGCCCGCGGCTTCCAACTCTGCGATAGTGCTCGGCGACCACCCCGTCAATGCTACGGGGATGGTCGCTGGCGCGGGCGCGTGGATGGGAGCTGGGACGGGAGCGGGGGCAGCAACCGCCGCGGCCAGCTCGTTCTGGGCCATGTCCATGAAGCCCCATTCCTCCTTATTTTCTATCTCCTCTGGCTCGGAGTCGACTTCACCAAACTTGAAGACTAGTGGCAGATGATCATTCCGCGCCATGGCGGTGGAGGTCTACGGGGGGGAGGGGAATGGGAGGCGAACAGTAAGGACGCCCGTATTAAACAGCGGCTCGGGTGCCAATAATGGAGAGGAAGGCGGGCGGCCATGGAAGTCAAAGGGCTCGCCTCCCAGTGAGCCTGCGCAGCGTAAAGCTCGCACGCTTCCCGGTGAGCCTGCGCATTGCAGGACAGCTTGCACGCCTCTCGGTCAGCCTGCGCACCGGACAGCGCTCGCACACCCCCCCCCCCCGTTCAGTCAAGGTCAAGCAGTTGTCCGCACGGCACCTCCTACAGCCATTAAAACCAAGACACGTGGCGTCACGTGAATGGTTAACAGAACGCACATGTTTTGAATTATACAAACGTTTGAGATATAAAGTGGCAGCTATTTTTTTCAAAATGCCTTTGTTGGCTGTCATTATTCGAGTGCGCCTTCTCTCAAAATGGACATGAAAAATAGCACATCATGTCGGCGCCATTCCATGATAGCATGCCAAGTTTCATGAATTTCAGACGAGTTTTGGATTTACTAGAATTTAAAAACCAGGCATCTCAATGTTTTGTCGGCAATCAACGATGCCCTGGTGTTTGAAATTCATTCCCATTTATTGCATGGGACCTAAGCATGCACCCAAGGACACAGATTTGATTTTTCAACCAATTTATATGCACTGGAGCATGTGCATGTAGTTCAAATTTGAATTATGCACATAAATGCATTGAAAACTCAGTTAATGCATAAAAATGTCCAAAAGAACCCCGAAAAATCACAAAAATTGACACAACACTCCTGTTGTTCTATGTTGACACGAGAAAAAATTTGGAAGCAATAAGAGGCAGTGGATATCGTTTCGTCCCCAAAGGTGGGACGTTCCCTACCGAAACCATGATGCTTGTTGTGAGAAGCTCTCGCTTGTGAGAAGCATATACCCAAACCTGCCCCAAACGGGACAAAAATTTTACCACTGCATGTTGATGCCGCTCCATGAAAGCATGCCAAGTTTCATGAATTTCAGACGAGTTTTGGATTTACTAGAATTTAAAAACGAGGCATCTCAATGTTTTGCCGGCAATCAACGGTGCCCTGGTGTTTGAAATTCATTCCCATTTCTTGCATGGGACCAAAGCATGCACCCAAGGACACAGATTTGATTTTTCAACCAATTTATATGCACTGGAGCATGTGCATATAGTTCAAATTTTAATTATGCACATAAATGCATTGAAAACTCAGTTAATGCATAAAAATGTCCAAACGAACCCCGAAAAATCCCAAAAATTAACACAACACTCCTGTTGTTCTATGTTGACACAAGAAATTTTATGAAAGCAATAAGAGGCAATGGATATCGTTTCGTCCCCAAAGGTGGGACCTTCCCTACCGAAACCATCATGCTTGCTATGAGAAGCTCTGGTTTGTGAGAAGCATATACCCGAACCTACCCCAAATGGGACAAATTTTTTAACACGGCATGTTGATGCCGCTCCAAGATAGAATGCCAAGTTTCATGAATTTCAGACAAGTTTTGGATTTACTAGAATTTAAAAACCAGGCATCTCAATGTTTTGTTGGCAATCAAGAGTGCCCTGGTGTTTGAATTTCATTCCCATCTCTTGCATGGGACCTAGAAATTCACCCAAGGACACATATTAGATTTTTCAACCAACCTTACTGCATTAGAGCATGTGCTTGTAGTTCAAATTTAAATTATGCACATAAAATGCCTAGAAAATCCAGTTAATGCATAACCAAACGAACCCCGAAAAATCACAAAAATTGACACAACACTCCTGTTGTTCTATGTTGACATTACAAAATATTTGAAAGCAATAAGAGGCAATGGATATTGTTTCGTCCCCAAAGGTGGGACGTTCCCTATCGAAACCATTATGCTTGTTGTGAGAAGCTCTGGTTTGTGAGAAGCTTATACCCGAACCTGCCCCAAACGGGACAATGTTTTTACCATGGCATGTTGATGCCGCTCCATGATAGCATGCCAAGTTTCATGAATTTCAGACGACTTTTGGATTTACTAGAATTTAAAAACCAGGCATCTCAATGTTTTGCCGGCAATCAACAGTGCCCTGGTGTTTGAATTTCATTCCCATCTCTTGCATGGGACCAAGAAATTCACCCAAGGACACACATGTGATTATTCAACCAACTTTAGTGCATTGGAGCATGTGCTTGTAGTTCAAATTTGAATTATGCACATAAAATGCCTAGAAAACCCAGTTAATGCATAAAAAGGCCAAACGAACCCCGAAAAATTCCAAGATCAAACACAACACTCCTGTTGTTCTATGTTGACACTAGAAATTTTTTGAAAGCAATAAGAGGCAACGGATATCGCCCCATCACCAAAGGTGGTATGTTCCCTATCGAAATCATCATGCTTGTTGTGAGAAGCTCTGGTTTGTGAGAAGCTTATACCCGAACCTGCCCCAAATGGGACAAAATTTTCACCACGGCATGTTGATGCCGCTCCATGATAGCATGCCAAGTTTCATGAATTTCAGATAAGTTTTGGATTTACTAGAATTTAAAAACCAGGCATCTCAACATTTTGCCGGCAAGCAACCGTGCCATGGTGTTCGAATTTCATTCCCATCTCTTGCATGGGACCTAGAAATTCACCCAAGGACACACATGTGATTTTCAACCAACTTTGGTGCATTGGAGCATGTGCTTGTAGTTCAAATTTGAATTATGCACATAAAATGCCTAGAAAACCCAGTTAATGTATAAAAAAAGGCCAAACGAACCCCGAAAAATTCCAAGATTGAACACAACACTCCTCTTGTTCTATGTTGACACTAGAAATTTTTTGAAAGTAATAAGAGGCAACGGATATCGTCTCGTCCCCAAAGGTGGTACGTTCCCTATTGAAACCATCATGCTTGTTGTGAGAAGCTCTGGTTTGTGAGAAGCTCATACCCAAACCTGCCCCAAATGGGACAAATTTTCACCACGGCATGTTGATGCCGCTCCATGATAGCATGCCAAGTTTCATGAATTTCAGACGAGTTTTGGATTTACTAGGATTTAAAAACCAGGTATCTCAACGTTTTGCCGGCAATCAACAGTGCCCTTGTGTTTGAAATTCATTCCCATCTCTTGCATGGGACCTACAAATTCACCCAAGGACACACATGTGATTTTTCAACCAACTTTAGTGCACTGGAGCATCTGCTTGTAGTTTAAATTTGAATTATGCACATAAAATGCCTAGAGAACCCAGTTAATGTATAAAAAAGGCCAAACGAACCCCGAAAAATTCATTCCCATTTCTTCCATGGGACCTAATTAAGCATGCACTAAAGGACACATATTTGATTTTTCAACCAATTTGTATGCACCAGAGCATGTGCATGTAGTTTAATTTTGAATTGTGCACCTGAAATGGCTAGAAAACCAGTTTAATGTATGAAATGTCCAAACGAACCCTGAATAATTCCAATTCTTTTACGGCACACATACAGTTGCATGTTCACTGCAGATAAAAGGTCTAGTAATTCAAACACCGTCCATTGCCGCTGTGACCCCACTTTGTAATTCAAATCAAGTAGATCCCACACAGTTTATTCTCACCAACCGTGTGAGATGTAGTACAAAATATCTTGGAGCACCGTCGGTGTATAGTATGCCTATGGCTTATGCGAGAAGGTGCGTAGGCTGCATTCCGCAGCGGGCGTGTCAAGCACACTAGCTCGCTCCCCCAAAACTCCCGCCTCTGCATCCCTCTCTGCTTTAGTCCCTTGATTCAAATTTTCAGTAGACCCGGCATTTTACTCCCGCCTCTGCATCCCTCGCAATCTCAAAAATATCTGCTCGCCCTTGATCCAAATTTTCAGTAGCCCCACCTTGTTACTCCCGCCTAGAAAAATTTTCAGTTGCCGCAGTATTTCCTCAAACACAGCCTCCGCTCACACAGACACACACAACCCTCGAAACCATTGGTAGGTCGTCGCCATCGCCGGCGCCTCCATCCTCAACCTCTGCCTATGTGCCGGGGAGCTCGAGTAGCCAATGGCCAACAAGAGGTTTATCGCGGCGTTTTCGCCCGACGTCGGCGAGGTGACCGCCGAGGTGTCCCCGTCGTCCTCCGCGGGCCCGATCCACCATCGCTAGTCCCCCGATCAGCCCGCCGCACCCCTACGCCAGTTCAAGGACTTCCCTGTCCTCCCCCGGAGCCGGCAGCCGATGAAGTCCTACCTCGGGGTCCGGCGGCGGCGGTGGGGGACGTGGGTCGCCGAGATTACAGATCGAGAGACCCACACCCGCCGGTGGCTCTGTAGCTTCCACACGGCCGAGCTCGCGGCCATGGAGTACTACCGTTGGCAGGTCCGCTACCACAGCGCGGCGGCTAGGCTCAATTTCCCCTTCGGCACACGTCCGGTGCACCTCGTTCCGCCGGAGCCAGGGGTGGTGAGCTCGGCTATGGAGCGGGAGGACCGCGAGGCATGGGAGCGTCTCGAGGCCGAGGCCGTCGATGAGGCCTTCATGCAAGAGCTCCGCCGGCATCACCCGGAGCTCGTGGAGGCGGAGCGGGCGATCTTTGCCGGCACGGAGGGCGGCGAGGTTATCGCGCTCTCCTCCGATGACAAGGTCGAAGGCGGTGAGGACGGCGGCGCGAAGGGTGGCGAGGTTATCGCGCTCTCCTCTGATGACGAGGTCGAAGGCGGCGGCGACAGCGGCGCGAAGGGCGTCGAGGTGGCCCCCCAGGACGAGGAGATCAACGACGATGAGTGGAGGAGTGCCTTCCCCAACGACCCGACGACGGTACTGGCCCGGACCCGGCTCGCGGCACACCGTACATGACGAGGAAGGATTGGATCAACCTCTACTTCGACCGAAAGTAGTTTAGCTTAGTTTAAATTTATGTTTTATGTTCGGTTATGCAAAACTATCTATGTTTATGTTTGAATGCATGCTACTTTCGGTTGAACCTGCTTTGAACTTGATCAAATTGAAGTTTACAACCTTAAGTTTAGGGGATCGACTAGAAAAGGCCAAAAATTGCTGGAGTATATATATATATATATATATATATATATATATATATATATCCACTAAGGGTTTTAGTCCTTTAACTTTTTAAGGATCGCCTAGAGATGTCCTTATGACTTGTTTATTTTAGTTCTTCACAATGTGATGCTCTATATGTGCAACTATTTGCTGTGCAGTTCAATTTCATCAATAACAGTTTCAACAATACCACTATGAATTACGATATTTGGTTGTTGTTAAGGATATTGCAGTTAACATGCCTTTTCGTTTTTCAATTGTTGTGTAGCAACATGCATTGTACTGAATGACTAAATATGCAATCCCAGGCTACATAGAAACAAGGAAGAGTGTTACCTTAATGTTCTGATGATGTCTAGATATACATGTAATAAAATCTTATATAATGGGATGGATGGAATGTTGTACTACATCATTTTTCAATTGTTTTTTAGCTTCTAATATTAACTTGGTGCTTTTAGGTCCATATATCATTGCCAAAGATCCACACTTTGACCCTTTCTGCGCATGGGGCAATGAGATATTCATGAACCAGTATCAAATGAGGAAACTGATAAAGTTTGTTACTAAAATGGGTCAAAAGATGTCAATCGAACTATTTGTTTACACTTCATGCAAGACAACAGTGAACTGTAGGATGGTAAGTAAGAACCCTGTAGCCTTCTTTTTACTGCCCGTAATGAGTTGTGTTAGATGACAATATCTGAATCTTTTTTCTTTTGAAGTGGATCCTGAAGCAGTTTACTCAAGATTACCTCTCAAACTACATGATTGGCGGCCGGCCATCACAAGGGGTTGGACTAGAGTCCTGCATGCCTTCTGCATCCAGGAGAGCACAATAGGGCCATTCCGCTTCACCTTGTTCAGCAACTGGAATGTCTGTCGCCTCTTTCTTTACCGTCTGTAATAGTACAAGTATAGAACCCTGGTACATCATTCTTTATTTGGTGCTTCTGTAATTCTTAAACATATGCACCTGTGAATCGAATAATGCATTGGTTGTTTGAACCTGATGGATATGAATAAAGCTATAGCCTACTTTCAAGTTTAAATTAGGTACAATTTTAAATAGCAGCAATTAAATTAGGGAGAAATTACGTTGTACAGGTCATTATGGCACACACGGTTGGTAAAACACAAACGTTTGCGATATACACTATAATCCGAGACGGTTCACAGAGAGGAAATGTGTGCAAGCATGCACACAGTTGCCGTTCGCAAAGCGTGTGTGATGTTAGACACTATCACATATGGTGCGGGAAAACTAAATGTGTGTGATTGTCTACCTATCGTACACGATTTATAATCATGAACTGTTTGTGATGTGCCAGGCATCGTAAATCTCTCGTGCCTGGAATCTACCTAATATATGCCTAATATCTGCCTGGAAAGCTCCCGTGCCTAGAATCTGCCTGGTTTTAGGCAGAACCACAAAACTCCGACTGTGATGGCAATGCGAGCACAAACGAGTAGCAAGGATGAAGCGTTTGGGATATTCGAGATATCGGAAACGGGTATATAGGGACAACTGTATGCATCAAGGCTCCCTATCCCCGACGGTTTCTGGGTCGTGTGGGAAGGACCCCCCTATCGCCCACATTCACTTGGCGACGGTTCCAAATGCCGTCGCGGAAAGGGGTAAAAAAACATTTGTTTAGGACCGACGCGCACCAGTGTAAGATCATTATACACTGGCGACTTATAGGCCAAAGCCAGGCCTGGTTAACAAACTCCGGATAGATTCATATGTGAACCATAAGGCATCATAGCCCTCATTGGTTTTCAACCATGTATCAACATGTCACAAAAAATGAACCTCAGAAAAATGTTCAAATCAAAAATAAATCAAAAGACAAAAACAAGGCTTTCACAGGCTGCCAAACCTTTAAATCAAGTGCTTTCAAAGGGCTGCACAGCCGCTGAGTTAAACCTTCACTTAACCTTATAAGCCGGGCCTCACATGACCAATCATCGTTTTAACTTTGGCAAGTTCAGGGTCTGTATAAGATTAACTTGTCAAAAGTACGACGTGTCATTCCAGTCAATCTGGGCGGAGTGGCAGACTTAAAAGGCAGGATAACCCGGGTTTTTAGGTGAATACACCTGGCTTCCAAGCCTATTACAAGGGTCAAAAAACTCTTGTCCGTTGAACAAAGAGCCCCCAACTAATATTTCATACCAGGCATACAAGCAAGATGAATAGGGTAATCACGGCTATGCTCAATGAGCAGGAAGCCCCCAAGTATTTAGTAATCATGGCTTACAAGCCGGATCAAGAGGGTAGTCATAGCTATGCTCGATGAGCAGGAAGCCCCCAAGTGACCATATGATATGACAATAAAGACTCATTATTCTCAAAAAGAAATGATAGAGGCCCTGAATTATCAGGGGCGTCGGCTTTATTATATTCATCATAATATATACATTGTCAAAATATGTACATCACCAGAGCCGATGGCTCAAGTACAGTAAGGCCGAAGATGAGCAATATTCCACGGCCGGTGGGTCTCCTCCTCCGACGTGCGTGAGTCCTTGTGGCCTCCAACATCGATAAGGTAGTATGACCCATTGTTCAGATTTTTGCTGACCACAAAAGGCCCTTCCCAAGGTGGGGATAGTTTATGCATATCAGTCTGATCTTGGATAAGCCGGAGCACCAAGTCGCCTTCTTGAAAGGTTCTGGTTTTAACCCGGCGGTTGTGATAACGACGCAGATCTTGCTGGTAAATCGCTGAACGAGCCGCTGCAAGGTCACACTCCTCATCCAACAGTTCAAGTGCATCCTGACGTGCTTTTTCATTATCAGCTTCAACATAAGCCACCACACGAGGCGAATCGTGACGGATGTCACTAGGGAGAACCGCCTCTGCTCCGTAAACCATGAAGAAAGGCGTGTACCCCGTAGATCTATTGGGGGTAGTATTGATACTCCATAACACTGAGGGTAACTCCTCCACCCAACAACCCGGCATCCTCTGTAAAGGAACCATAAGCCGGGGCTTGATGCCTCTCAAAATCTCTTGATTGGCTCTCTCAGCTTGACCATTGGACTGGGGTGAGCCACTGATGATACATCAAGTCGGATATGCTCACATTGACAAAATTCTTTCATAGCACCCTTGGACAGATTAATGCCATTATCATTTATAATGCTATGGGGAAAGCCAAAACGGAAAATCACCTTTTTGATGAATTGAACCGCCGTCGTCGCGTCACACTTACTAACCGGCTCTGCTTCAACCCACTTTGTAAACTTGTCAACCGCCACCAAAAGGTGGGTCTTTTATCTTTGGATCTTTTGAAAGGCCCAGCCATATCAAGCCCCCAAACTGCAAACGGCCAAGCAATTGGAATCATCCTCAATTCTTGAGCCGGCGCATGAGCTCGTCGTGAAAATTTCTGACAACCATCACATTTACTGACCAAATCTTCTGCATCAGCATGAGCCGTCAGCCAATAAAACCCATGACAGAAAGCCTTGCCTACAAGAGACTTAGAGTCGGCATGATGACCACAATCTCCTTCGTGAATCTCTCGTAGAATCTCACAACCTTCCTCAGGAGAGACGCAATGTTGAAACGCCCTTGTGACACTGCGATGATGCAACTCTCCACTGACAATAGTCATTGACTTAGACCGCCGGGTTATCTGCCTGGCCAATGTTTCATCTTCAGGTAACTCACCCCGGGTCATATAAGCCAAATATGGAACTGTCCAATAAGGAATAGCATGAAGAGCCGCCACCAGTTGTGCTTCCGGGTCAGGAATAGCAAGATCTTCCTCTGTAGGCAATTTGACTGAAGGGTTATGCAGAATATCCAGGAAAGTGTTAGGTGGCACCGGCTTACGCTAGGACCCTAACCAGCTTAAAGCATCAGCCGCCTCATTTTTCCTGCGATCAACATGTTCAACTTGATAACCTTTGAAGTGACCCGCGATAGCATCAACCTCTCGATGATAAGCCGCCATGAGTGGATCCTTGGAATCCCAAGTGCCAGAAACTTGCTGAGCTACCAGATATGAGTCGCCGAAACACCTCACCCGGCTTAAGTTCATTTCCTTAGCCATCCGAAGACCATGGAGCAAGGCCTCATGCTCAGCTGCATTGTTAGTACAAGGGAACATCAACTGGAGAACATAGGAAAATTTATCACCTCGTGGGGAAGTCAAGACAACTCCAGCCCTCGAGCCCTCCAACTGCCTGGATCCATCAAAGTGAATAGTCCAATATGTGTTGTCCGGCTTCTCCTCAGGCATCTGCAACTCTGTCCAATCATTGAGAAAATCCACAAGTGCTTGAGACTTGATGGCTGTGTGAGGCATATACTTCAAACCATGGGGACCAAGCTCAATGGCCCACTTGGCTATCCGACATGTGGCTTCTCTGTTTTGAATGATATCCCCTAAAGGAGCAGAATTAACCACAGTGATAGGGTGACCCAGAAAATACTGCTTAAGCTTCCGGCTTGCCATGAACACCCCATATACAAGCTTCTGCCAATGTGGATACCTCTGCTTGGACTCAATAAGCACCTCACTGATGTAGTAAACCGGCCGTTGAACCGGATGCTCTTTTCCCGACTCCTTCCTTTCCACCACAATGGCTACACTGACAGCTCGGCTATTAGCAGCCACATATAACAACAAAGGCTCTTTATCAATGGGAGCAGCAAGAACCGGCGGCTCAGCCAACTGTTTCTTCAAGGCCTCAAACGCCTGATTAGCAGCATCACTCCAAACAAAGTGATATGTCTTCTTCATCATCTGGTAAAGAGGGATAGCCTTCTCACCCAACCGGCTTAAAACTGCAATACGACCCGCCAAACGCTGAACATCATTGATACACGCCGGTTTAGCCAGAGAGGTGATAGCCTTTATCTTCTCCGGGTTAGCTTCAATACCTCGTTCTGAAACCAGAAAACCCAAGAGCTTGCCTGCTGGCACACCAAAGACACACTTGACCGGGTTAAGCATCATCTTGTAGACCCGGAGATTATCAAAGGTCTCTTTCAAATCATCTATCAAGGTTTCCTTCTTCCTGGACTTCACCACAATATCATCCACGTAGGCACGAACATTGCATCCAATCTGATCATGAAGACAATTCTGCACACACCGCTGGTAAGTCGCCTTGGCACTCTTGAGCCCAAAAGGCATAGACACATAACACAAGGCTCCAAACGGAGTGATGAAGGCTGCCTTCTCCTGGTCCTTAACTGCCATCTTGATCTGATGATAACCAGAATAAGCATCCAAAAAAACTCAAACGCTCACAACCCGCCGTAGCATCAATAATCTGAACAATACAGGGGAGAACCAAAGGATCAGCCGGACAAGCCTTGTTTAAGTCTGTATAATCCACACACATGCGCCAGGTGCCGTTTTTCTTAAGTACCAGCACCGAGTTAGCCAACCACTCAGGATGAAAGACTTCAACGATAAACCCATCCGCCAATAGTCGGGCCACTTCTTCACCAATAGCCTTGCGCCTCTCTTCATTGAAGCGGCGAAGAAATTGCTTGACTGGTTTAAACTTTGGATCAATATTGAGAGTGTGCTCAGCGAGTTCCCTCGGTACACATGGCATGTCTGAAGGTTTCCGTGCAAAGATGTCCCGGTTCTCACGGATGAACTCGATGAGCGTGCTTTCCTATTTCGGATCCAGGTTAGCACTGATGCTGAACTGTTTAGACGAATCGCCAGGAATGAAGTCAACCAATTTAGTGTCATCTGCCGACTTAAACTTCAACATTGGATCATGCTCTGTAGTTGGCTTCTTTAAAGATGTCATATCCGCCAGGTCAACATTATCCTTGTAAAACTTCAATTCTTCTATTGCACAGACAGACTTAGCATAGGCAGCGTCGCCTTCTTCACAGTCCAAGGCTATCTTCTGGCTTCCATGTACCGTGATGGTACCCTCGTGACCCGGCATCTTGAGATGCAGATAAACATAACACGGCCTTGCCATGAACTTAGCATAAGCCGACCGTCCAAACAGAGCATGATACAGGCTCTGGATCTTGACAACTTCAAAGGTCAAAGTTTCTGCTCTGGAATCATGTTCATCCCCAAAGGCTACTTCCAGAGCGATCTTGCCTACAGGGTACACCGACTTACCAGGCACCACTCCATGGAAGACAGTATTGGACGGTTTAAGATTTTTGTCAATCAATCCCATGCTACGGAAAGTATCATAGTAAAGGATATTAATATTGCTGCCTCCATCCATGAGTACCTTAGTGAACTTGTACCCCCCAACCTGAGGCGCCACCAGCAGCGCCAGGTGACCCGGATTATCAACCCGGGGCGGGTGATCCTCATGACTCCACACAATGGGCTGCTCAGACCAACGCAAGTAACGGGGAACCGCTGGCTCAACGGCGTTCACTACCCTTTTATGGAGCTTCTGATCCCGCTTACATAAACTTGTGGTGAAGACGTGGTACTGCCCACTATTCAACTGCTTCGGGTTACTCTGATAACTAGACTGCTGCTACTGAGCCCCACTGACCAGACTATTGATTAAAACCACCCTGATTGCCTTGGCCCTGAAAACCGGAACTAGAACCGCCACCACCGTAACCCGGACATTGAGAGTCGGGTCCTGAGCCGCCGTCCAGCCCATGGTTATTCTGAATTTTTTTAAATTTTTGTACTCTCTCATAATGAAGCAATCCTTTCCAGAGGTGAGCGGCCGGCTTTTCCCGTGTAGCGTTTTTTGGGCAGGGCTGATTCATCATCTCCTCAAGGTTGAAATTTTGCCCTCCAAACCGAGGGTTTGGCTTTCCCTTACGATGCTGACCGTTATTCTGCGTGTTGGTGTTAGCCACAAAATCCAAACTACTATCAGCCTTGCGTTGCCCCCCTGATTCGTCGGGTTATGCTGCTGCCCTTTGGTGTTGCTACTCTTCTTTCTCTTAACCGGCCTTTCCTCATCAGACTCGGGGTCCTTGGTACTATCAGAGTCGGCATACTTGACCAGAGCTTCCATGAGCTCCCCCATGTCACTGCAGTGGCGTTTGAGCCGCCCCAGCTTCTGCTTAAGAGGCATAAAACGGCAGCTTTTGTCCAACATTAGAACTGCTGAGCCGGCGTTGATATGATCTGATGAGTGTAGGATGGCTAAGACCCGGCGCACCCAATGGGTTGTTGACTCGCCCTCTTCTTGGACACATGAGTCCAAATCCACAATTGACATAGGCTGCTTGCACATGTCTTTAAAATTCTGGATAAACCGGGCTTTTAACTCGGCCATGATCCAATGGAGTTGGCTAGCAACCCTTTCAACCAAGTACGAGCCATTCCATCCAACATCATAGTGAAATACTTAGCACATGCGGCATCACCAACATCCAGCAGCTCCATTGTCATCTCATAACTTTCAAACCAAGCCTCAAGGGGCTGATCCGCTGTGTAGTTAGGCACCTTTCGAGGGCCCTTGAAATCCTTGGGCAAATGCACGTTTCGTAAAGCCGGCACTAAACATGGCACACCTAAGGTTCGAAAGGTCACGCCTGTCTCCACCGAAGTTGTCGGATAAATCAGAGAAGGTTGATGAGCTGCTTGATGAGCCGCCAGCTCAGCCTCCCGACGTGCTCTGCCGTGGTCCACCAAAGTCTGGACATCATTACCAGCGCGCGGTGGGTCAGGTCTACGAGGCTGATTACGGTATCGTCCACTGCTTGACATGGCCGGCTCATCAATATGCCTGCTATAACTCCTGCTTGGACATGGTGTTGAGTGGATACGATCCCGACTGTACGAATAAGCCGCCTGTTGGGCCACAGCCGTCTAGAGCAGTTCTCCGGCTCGTCGTATTTCCATTGCTGCCGGCGATTCGCCTTCAACCGGTAGAGCTGCCAGCTGCGTCGCTGCAGCAATCATATTGTCCAAAGGGTTAGAATAATGACCCGGCGGCGTCGGTACATACTGAGGCGGAGTAGTATTCAAACGGGGTGGCTCCGTCGTGCGCGGCTAAGCCGGCGCTCCAACCCCAGGCGCTTCAACCCAGTTTACCTCCGGCGGGTTACTGGTCCCCGCTCCAGGTGTGTTGAAGAGGTTCCTTGCATCATAAACCAGGGGTCAACGACTCTGGTGCCTCCTTCTCATGATCTCATTTGAGGCATTCTGATCCATCGTGAGCCGGAAAGACTCTGCCTGAATTCGTTACACCTGAGCATCCAGAGCAGCCCGCTCCGTAGCCATCCTGGCGTTCTCTGCGTTCAGCTCCTCCTTGGCCTGTGTTATCTCGTCACGCAATTTTGCAACCTCCGCGTTATGTTGAGTTTGATTTGCTGGGTTAACCTCCGTCGTTAACAATGTTGTCAGAGTGTCCAACAAGTCGGATAAAACCTGAGTCGGCGGGTGCACAGGGCCTCCTGCCCCGGCTGCCGTTGACGTTGCTGACCCGGAGATCATTGCTGCTGCTGTCGTAGAATCCTGCCCTGGCTGTGTGCTGGCCATGAAAATCACGACCTTATTCGGCGGCTCGTGGGGGTCCGGAATACTGTCGCCACCGGAATAGCCCCCAAGCTGGCTGTCTTGCAGTTGATACAATGACTCAGTTTCGCCTGTGGATGACTCACCATCAGAGTAGATGGTCGTCTCACCGCCAGATACAGATCCTTCCTCAAATTCTGCTCCATGGATAAATCCAACAAAGGCGCGCTTCACGGCGGTTTGAACACGGGCGGGTCGTGCATGCTGAGCCGTCTTGATGATGTCTGTGTAGATGTCTGGCTCAGGGCCCGGTTCGCCGATCTTGCCGATGAAGACGTGGATTCCGCCGAAGGGGACCCGGTACCCGTACTCGATTGAGCCGTCCTCGGGGCCCCAGCCTGCATCGTCGATGTAGAGCTTGCCGCGACGACTCTTGGTCATCCGGCCCACAGTGTACCCCTTGATCCCTTCGAAGCAGCCCTGTAAGAACTCGAAACCACCATGCGCTGGCCCCACGGTGGGCGGCAACTGTCGTGGAATTGTCAGGGTAGATATCCTAGCAGAAGGACTTAGTCGTGGAGCCATCACAACTAGGTTAGCTTAAAGGGGTTAAACGGGACAAAGGACACGAGGAGTTTGAGGTGGTATTGCTTATGTCTCGATTACCAGGGAGTGAATACGCTTAACCTAGCTTTCGATCTCTTCTTTCTTGTCCGAAACCGCCGCCGGGTCGTCCCTTTATATACACAGGTTGACACCCAGCGGCTAACGGAGTCCCGGCCGGCTCATACACAACGAGTCCGGCTCAATGAATAACTATACATGCTTTACAATACAAGTCACACATATATGGCGGTTTACACCTGTGGGCCTCAAGTCGCCTTTGGGCTTCGGGCCTTCAGTAAGCCTGCTTCATGAACCGCCATCTTCAACATCCTCATGGGCTTCGTTATTATGAACCGCCAGTGGTATAACCCAGCCCCTCCTGGGCGGGTCATACCCAATAGTTATATCCGCAACACGGTGTGTTTGCCGAGATTCGATGAATTGTGGATTTATGATCAGCTTATCTATGAATATTATTGGAATCTTCTGTGAATTCTTTTATGCATGATTTGATATCTTTGTATTTCTCTTAGAACTATCTGTTTGGTTTGGCCAACTAGATTGGTTTTTCTTGCAATGGGAGAAGTGCTTAGCTTTGGGTTCAATCTTGCGGTGTCCTTTCCTAGTGACAGTAGGGGCGGCAAGGCACATATTGTATTGTTGCCATCGAGGATAAAAAGATGGGGTTTTCATCATATTGCTTGAGTTAATTCCACTACATCATGTCATTTTACTTAATGCGTTACTCTGTTCTTCATGAACTTAATACTCTATATGCAGGCAGGAGTCGGTCGATGTGTGGAGTAATAGTAGTAGGAAGGCCGGAAAATTTATCTTTCATTACAAGATTCAGCAAAGCGGCATTAATTTCATAAGATTCCGCACTAGTGGCGGGAGCAATCGGAGTACTAATAAAATCATTATTATTAGTGTTGGAAAAGTCACACAATTTGGTATTCTCTTGAGCCATCATGACAAAGCAAGCAATCTAACACACGAGCAAACAAAAAGCAACGAAGAAGACGAACGGAAGAGGGGCGAAGAAAAGGAAAATTTTTTCAAAAAATGTTTTAGAAGTGGGGGAGAGGAAAACGAGAGGCGAATGGCGAATAATGTAATGCAAGAGATGAGAGTTTATGATGGGTACTTGGTATGTCTTGACTTGGCGTAGATCTCCCCGGCAACGGCGCCAGAATTCTTCATGCTACTTCTTGAGCTTGCTTTGGTTTTTCCCTTGAAGAGGAAAGGGTGATGCAGCAAAGTAGAGATAAGTATTTCCCTCAGTTAGAGAACCAAGGTATCAATCCAGTAGGAGACAATGCACAAATCACCAATACCTGCACAAACAATCAAACACTTGCACCCAACACGATAAAGGGGTTGTTAATCATTTCACGGTCACTTGCAAAAGTGAGATCCGATAGAGATAGATAAAACTAAACTAAAGATAAAGTAAATATATTTGGAGTTTTTGGTTTATAGATCGGAAAGTAAAAGATTGCAAAATAGTAGATCGGAAACTTATATGATGGAAAATAGACCCGGGGGCCATACGTTTCACTAGAGGCTTCTCTCAAGATAGCAAATAATATGGTGGGTGAACAAATTATTGTCGAGCAATTGATAGAAAAGCGCAAAGTTATGATGATATCTAAGGCAATGATTATGAAATATAGGCATCACGTCCGTGTCAAGTAGACCGACTCCTGCCTGCATCTACTACTATTACTCCACACATCGACCGACTCTTGCCTGCATCTAGAGTATTAAGTTCATGAAGAACAGAGTAACGCTTTAAGTAAGATGACATGATGTAGAGGAATAAACTCAAGCAATATGATGTAAACCCCATCTTTTTATCCTTGATGGCAACAATACAATACGTGCCTCGCTACCCCTACTGTCACTGGGTGAGGACACCACAAGATTGAACCCAAAGCTAAGCACTTCTTCCATTGCAAGAAAAACCAATCTAGTTGGCCAAACCAAACCGATAGTTCAAAGAGAATTACAAAGATATCAAATCATGCATAAAAGAATTCAGAGAAGATTCAAACAATATTCATAGATAAGCTGATCATCAATTCACAATTCATCCGATCTCGACAAACACACCGCAAAAGAAGATTACATCGGATAGATCTCCAAGAACATCGAGGAGAACATGGTATTGAGAATCAAAGAGAGAGAAGAAGCCATCTAGCTATTAGCTATGGACCCGTAGGTCTGTGGTAAACTACTCACGCTTCATCGGAAGGGCAATAGACTTGATGTAGAAGCCCTCCGTGATCGAATCCCCCTCCGGCAAGATGCCGGAAAAGGCCCCAAGATGGGATCTCACGGGAACAGAAGGTTGCGGCGGTGGAAAAGTGTGTTTCATGGATGCCTATGGTGGTTTGGGAATATATGTGAATATATAGGGCCAAGGGTTAGGTCAGAGGAGTCCCGAGGAGGCGGCAAGGCAGGGGGCGCGCCCTCCCCCCTTGTCGCAGCCTCGCAGCTCTTCTGACTTCATCTCCAAGTCTCCGGGATGTCTTCTGGTCCAAGAAAAATCATCGCGAAAGTTTTATTCCGTTGGACTCCGTTTTGTATTCCTTTTCTGCGAAGCTCAAAAACAAGGAAAAAACAGAAACTGGCACTGGCACTAGGCTCTAGGTTAATAAGTTAGTCCCAGAAATAATATAAAATAGCATATTAATGCATATAAACATCCAAAACAGATAATATAATAACATGGAACAATAAAAAATATAGATACGTTGGAGACGTATCACGGGCTCGCCAAGTCAGCGACCCCGCGCATCGTCCTCCTCATCGTCTCGGTTTCCCGCGGGGAATTAATGCCAAGGCTGCCGCTGGTCAGCCTTCCAGTGATTCCTCACAGGCGGCGTTGTGCGGTGACGCGCCCTCTCCCGCCACGCGTACACACGTTTGCCGCCCCCCGGCCGCTATAAAAGCCGCCCCCTCCCTCGCCGGTGGACGCACTCACCCCGCAACCCCTCTCTCTCGCCGTCGCCGCCGACGCTCTCTCTTCCCCTCTCTCCCCGGCTAGCCACCATGTGCACGCCATGGGAGAGCGGTTCCCCGGCGATGGAGCGGCGGCCAACGGCTTCGGCCGCCACCACCTACACAAGTGGGAAGCCAACCTCCTCCACGAGGCAAACTACCCGGCGCTGCCCAACATGCACGTGCCGGGGCGGTGGAGCCTCAGCGCCGGGGGCATCCCAGTCCCCCCCCCCCCCCGCAGCCCGACGTCGACCACCCCGCCTACTTCCACGACGAAATCGAGTGCGTTCAGGCCTCTCTGACGGAGGAGGAGCGGGGCCTCCCGGAGTACGTCGAAGACGACCACGCACACTGGGTGGCGTACTTCCAACGCCGGCAGGAGGAGCGGCTCGCCTCCACCAACAACACGGCGGTGGTGAGGGGGCGCAACAACAGTGATGGCCGCCGCCTGTGGTGAGGCGCATGCTGGGCGGGTCCTCCTCCTCCTCCCACTCCTCTGGGTCGCCGGCGCTTGTCAGCGTCAAGGCCGAGCCCGTGGAAACGCCGCTCGGCCGGCGCACCCGTGGCGCCGCCCTCGCCATCAACGAGGGTGGCCGTGAACGAGGGCGGTCGTGCCTCCTCAGCGCCTACCTCCCGCCTCGTCAAGCCGAAGACAGAACTAGGGCTCGCCACCGTGAAGAACGAGCACGATGACATGCCCGCACTCGACGACGAGGCCGCCATGAAGTGGGCGCGGGAGGATTGGGCCCAGCTGGAGATGGAGCGCCAGTGCTGCGCCCTAGAGGAGATCGCCGCTTGCCACCGTGGCCGCGACGAGGGAGGCGTCATCGTCCTCGAGGACAGCGACGACGACGCGCCGCCGGCCAAACCAGTCCGCCAGGGCGACCCCAGGCAGGGGTCCAGCAGGGACGGCCGCAGTGTTAAGAAGGAGAAGGAGGAGGAGGACGACGACGACGACGTCGACGCCTTCAGCAAGCTCTTCGGCCTTGAGGCGGCGGCAGCGGTTTCTTTTCCTTTTAGTACATTTTTATGTTTTCAATATGCAAAAAACACCTAAATATAGCCGAATCTATGTCCTGTTTGCCGAATTTTGTCCATGTAAATTTTGAAAAATATTTACCAACCGTCGACTGGGGGCGACCTGGGAGCGGCGGCTGGGAACCGATCACACCAACACCGAAATTATCGCCGGCTCGCCACCAGGGCGGCGCTATTTCCAGCCCCTGGGGGGCCGAACGGCTGGAGATGCTCTCACAGCCAGGGAGTCTACACACGCCCAAATGGACTACATCTTCTCTCTCCGCTGGCTTCTCTACCCTTGCAACTCTTATATACTCCTACCTTGACCTACGCTACGCACACAACCCGGGGGCCACTCACCCACTACCTCCGTGCATGCATGCACTCACACCACACCGGGCACTAACACACGGCCTGGATAATCTCCTGGATTTGCTCCAATCCCAAAGACTAGTACAAAAACTAACGCACGTACCGAGCAACACTGCCGTTTGATCCGCACGCTCTAGCAGCGAGCACGACGTGGTTTATTTTCTAACACACATATGCCCGGGCATGAACAGTATCATGATTTGAAAAGGAAAAAAAGTTTAAAAAATTCTAAATTTTTTTGTGGTACAAGATGCTTTGTGCGTGAACTCCGTGCAATTTTTTTTGAAGCTTGGACGTTCGAGGAGCTCGTGGCAAAAAAGACAAATTTCAGATGTCTAAGAAACTTTTGAAAATCGCACAGTTCAAGCATGATTTTATCTTTTTTGCCACGAGCTCCTCGAATGTCCAAACTTTACAAAATTTTGCACGGAGTTCACGCACAGAAGCATCTTGCATCTCAAAAAAATTGAACTTTTTTAACTTTTTTTCATTTTCAAATTGCGGTATTGTTCACCGGGCTCATCTGCCACTAATAGGAAACGGGCCATCAGTCACGGTTCCAGAAGGCCTTTAGTCCCGGATCTGCAATCGAGACTAAAGGCCCCTACTTTTAGTCCCGGTTGTGTTACGAACCGGGACTAAAGGAGCTCCACGTGGCCTCTGTGGGGTGCCGAGGCAGGAGGACCTTTAGTCCCGGTTCGTGACACCGACCGGGACTAAAAGGCAGCCACGCGTCAGCAGCTGACAGACGCTGGTTTTTTTTTGAAAGGATAGGGTTTAGGGGTTTCATTTTGTGTTTCCTCTTTTTCTTTTTGTGTTTACCATTCAATTCTTTTACATGTAGGTTTTCATTTTCATTTTATGTTTTTCATTCAACTCGACGCTAGCTAGCTACTACATATAGCAATGAAGGAACCAGGACTGATGCCGCATTAGTTCCGGCTCAAAAGTCTACCAGGACTGTTGCTCTGATCTGGCAAAAACTAATGCTCTGTTTTCTACTAGCATGTGGCCGGGCTCTGGGTTGAATTATCGATGTATTTATTTTCTATGTTTGGCATGGCCCATTCATATATTACTACCTCGCCCAGTCTTTCACGTGGGCGTTACAAAAGCCGCTGAAACATACACAAATTCGCAGAGCATGAAATTAATCCAAGCAGCCACTGAAAATTCCCTCGGAATTTACTCTATTGATCTATGTAGGGGTAGGGCACGTAAGCTTTCCAAGATCCACGCTTTGATCGATAGTTAGTCCAACATGTGGATTATATATGGATACAAAATTCGTAATGTTGTGGTTCTGTATCAGTGAAGTATTACAGAAAGTGTCCCATAGGAAGATTGTGGTCAAAGTTTAACAGTGGAAAGTTTGGGCGCTTTGAGTAAACTAGGGAACATGCTTCTTTTAGCATTTATTAATATGATTGGATAAACATCTGTGTGGTTCAGGTGCGGCGAATTTGGAAGTTGAATTACAGATTTTCTTTTGGAAAATAGGACTAAACCCCTGCCCCTGCCCTCTACATCAATCAATGCAGAAAACCCTAATTTTGCGACCGGAATTCACTTTTTCCCGCATCTACATCAATAAGGATGTCAAAACTTTTTTTATGTATATGAGTATTAAGATTTTTGTCTTGATATGTGGTTTCATCACGCATCAAAGCCTGTCGCTAGGTGATGTTCGGACCTAGGTGTAATCTTTGTTACTTCTATTGATCTTTGTACTGCCTTGACAGTTGATAAACAGATCAAAAGTTTCCCCTATAAATAAAATCCTGATCCTTGAAGATCGTTTAGTATGAGTATCATGATTTATCATCTTGATGGATGATCCCACCACGCATCAAACCAGTGGCGGAGACAGGGGGACCAGCAGGGCCCTGGCCCCCCCTAACATCAAGGATTTGAAGTTAATTTACTGATGAACAGTGCAGAATTCATGGTTATTTGCTGCTAAAAGCATGTTTTTATATGATTTGGCCCTCTCTAACCTGCCTCAAACATCCCTCCCCCCCCCCCCAATACATTATTTCTGGCTCCGCCACTGCATCAAACCATTACAAAAAAAAAACCATGCATCAAACCTGATCGTCAAAATAAATAAATATGGAAAAACCCTTATGCATCGCGCGTCAGTTCTGAAAACTGAACCCGAATGGTCAAGTTGCACAAGGCTCTCTTTACAGAATGCACAACTGTATTGAACTTTACTAGGTTGTTACATGTACACGAGGAGGCAAATATAATGTTGAGGGATGCACAAGAATGGGCGCACAACAGGAGCCATGCGAAGCTACAAAATCGGTCTACATAAATACTAGGATCGACTCTTACAACAAACACAAAATAACATACATGTGCATCAGGATTGAAACTATGGTTGACACAATGTTTAATGCGGTTCGAAAATCCTGAAAGATTGTGGGATGCAACCATTTTGTGAAGGTATCCGCAAACTGAGAACTTGTGGGTACATGTAGAACGCGACTTGTGGGTACATGAAGAACACGAGGTTCGCCAACACTGAGATGATCAAAGGATTAAATTTCTGCAGTAACCGTTAGTGAAAGAAACGAGGCAGAAGCAAACACCATGTGCACAACAGGTCTTATAAATCACGACAACCTCTGATGGCCCAGAGGCCTAATAAACCCACCACGACGGGGTCCCCGCCCAATGAAACGGGAACTCCAGATTTGATCAGGGCTTGCCTGCCACCAACTGTGATAGCTTCGCCAGGACTACCCGTCTTAGCACGCACGGCACCCACATGACTGAAGCACACTATCAACACCTCATGCAACACCGCTCGCCGGAGAGCCAATCTGTGGAACCTCACCATCCAGGGCCGCCGCCCCGGCTTCCAAGACCGACACACTACCGCCACCAAGAAAATAGGCCGCCAAAACACTAGTTTTGACACGAAAAGAGGATGGGTGGGACCGTCGTGCCATAGCACAACCACAGCCATGACCGGCCAACACCAGTGCCGATCCACGTGTCGAGGTACCCATACGCGTACGCCAGATCCCAGCTGGATCCAGCCCCCCACCTCGGTTGGCGTGCAGATCATTGGGGCCAGCCAGCATCATCGCCTAGGCAACCCTGGATGACGGGCCGCTGGAGTGGCAGGCATCCACGGGTCAGATCCGTTCTAGCCCTCAAGCCCTGCCACAACCCAATCCTAGATCCACCACTACCGATCGCTAAAGACCCGCACGCCACCATTACCCGTCGTTGGCAACAGGCCTGGTCCAAACTCGCCATTGGCCCGCGGGTAGGGAGTCCGTCTTGCACCACCCGAAGAAGACGCCATGCCGGAGCACCGGAGCGCCGCCACCTCAAGTAGGGCATCTTCAACGGTTGTAAGATGGGTGTTGGTAAACTTGCCATCTAGGACAGTGATAATGTGGCATGCAATTAATGAGGAAATAGGGCAAAGTTGTATGTAGATTTAGCCTACAACCCTTGCACAAGCTTCATGGCGCAGTAGAGAGCAATCACATTTATTGTCTCACCTCCTATTGGATGACTTAGAGTCTTAGATACAACCCATTGAACTTGTTGGTTGATGACATGAACATTTTACCAACAAGATGTCTCAATCAAGTACATTTTCTTGGTCATGCTGTTTTGATCTTTGGGAACAATAAACAGGGATGAAGGAAGTACTATGTGATAAGTGATAACTTGGTACTACTCAGCAAGATGTTTTGGGTGTTTTTCTTTCCTCATGCCAACAAACCAAAACATCTTACCAGCAGTAAAGTGACGAATGGTAAGTAAAGCAATGGAAACGAGATAAGGGAGACAAGGTGAAGCCTCGAACGAGCGCTTCCTCGTCTCACTTCCTCCACGATCCCAAGCAGGCTGAATGACGCGGCCATTTCAGCCGCCCCGTCGTCCCGTTGAGCTGCTTGGCGGCGCCAAGAACGGCCTTGAGGTCGGCGACCTTGGCCCGCATGGTCCGGCAGCAGTTGGCGTGCACGGTGACCACCTGCCGGGCGTCCTGGCTGTCCTGGCAGAAGCCGCTGAAGCGCGCCGTGTCCAGGACGCGCACCCTCACGCCGAGCCGGCGGAACGCGCCTTGTTGCTTCATCTGGTTTAGCACGTCCTGCTCCTTCATGCCTTCCGACGCCTCCCGTGCCGCGTGCCACTCGTCGAACATCGCCGCCGTCCGGTTGCTCGCGGCCACGAAGAAGAACCTCGTGTTGAGCTCGTGGCCGAGGTAGTCCTCCGGCCGCCCCTTGAATCCGTCGGTGCTGATCAGGAGGTCTTCCTCCTCGGTGCGATTCAGGCTCGGGAACGGGTTCCTCAGCCACATCACATCCATATCCTTGCAAGTTATCACATAAAACTATCAAGTACTCCTATGTGTAAAATAGTCCACACATGCTTGTGTCTTGCAGTACTAGTGCATAGATGCTCTGTGACTATGTGAGCTCGTTGGGAGTAGTACGTACGGTGAATATGAAGCTGTAGCCGTGCTTGAGGATGTCGCCGAGGAGGCGAATGCGCCGCCACATCATGCGTATGAAGCCGCCAGACATGTAGAGCTGCTCCGAGGAGAGGTTGGTGCTGTTGGTCGCGGCCGCCGGGGGAAGGAGGTAGCACCGGACGCCGCCGAGGCCACTGCACCTGCGGAAGGCTGGTTCGTCCATGGCTACAAGGAGGACGTGGCCGATGAGATGCCCGGTGCCCTCCCCTTGCTTCAGGCTCTCGATGAAAAGGTCCAGCAGGCCGCCCTCCTCGGCGTACGCCTTGTTCAGCACGCTCACGATCAGCGTCCTGTTCGCGTCGGCCGCGCCGCGCAGCGCCGCCTCCAGTTCATCGTCCGAGGCGCCGGCCTGCTTGTTACAATCTCAACAAGTCAGGGTTTCAGGCTTGCTTCGTCGCCGACGTCGCAGAGTGCATGCAGATGTCAATTGTAAAAGATAGATTAATACAGCCAAAAGGATCTACTTGCCGCTGCTTGGCGAGGAAATATGTTGAAGAACCTCTGCTCCATCTCGCCGCCGACGTCGGCCGGAGACGATAGCGCGTATGTGCCACTGCCAACCACGACGAGGAGGCAGACGGCGGCCACGGCCACGAAAAGGAGCAATGCGGAGTACTGCTCCCGCGCGCAGAGCAGACGGGGTAGGCATGACCGTTGGATCGAACCCTCCGCATTTTTTTGCCCGATCACCATGGGATGGGATGATGCTAGTGTCACGGATGAGGAGGAGAAGGCTCACAGTATCTAATGGGCACGCAGTTCGTTACTTCTACTGTGATTTTAAAGAGAACTAGTACTAGTAATTTGGGTTGCACGTTATGTGTGTATAATTTTTTTGCGGGAAATTACTTGTATTATTCAAGTAACATAGCTACACTCATCTTCTTACAGCAGTCCAAGGCTGGAGCCCCCCCCCCCCCCCCCCCCCCGCCCCGCCCCGCCCCGCCCCGCGTCGCTTCATTGGGGCGACTCGGGCGGCTCCCAACCCTACCAGCAAGCCCGGTGGCGACGAGGCTAGCTGCTTCTGCCTCGCGTGAAGGGCTTGGCGAGCCGGGGTAGCGCACGACGGAACGACCAACTCGTACTTCTTCTCCGTCAAGAGGCTCGCCCACATCGCTCTAGAGCTTGCGGTTTGATGAAGGTGGCGCGCTGCGGATAGTGCCGCGCATGGCCATGTATACATAGCGGGTGCCTGCTAGGCCATAGGATGGGTTGTTTCAGTGCAGGCGCCGGGGTGGGTTTATCCGCCGCCGAGCTTGTTTAATGCCGACAGGAGAACAGACGGGCAGCCGGTCTAAATGTGGTAGATAGTCGTCCCGCCCCGTCTGGTCACATCTCTCCGGCATTGAATTGGCGCGGAGATTGGGACAAGGCGCGGGTGGCGCTCTCGGCCAGCGCGCCGCTTAAATACCAGCTCTAGTAACCGGCCGCGTCCGCTCTATGCCTGCATGAATGTGGCGCGGGGAGTGGAAGTGTAGTCACGCGGGAGAGGGCGCGAGCATGGAAGATGTTTTTGGGTGGACCGAGGCGTCAGACGCATACGTGCGGCGGTTAGGATGCCCACAAAATTGCCCTGATTTGCATCCGGTTTGCGGAACAAACAAGCTGACACATCCGCGAACAGATGGGGTACCACGTTGGATGACAAAATATGTGCAGACAACTCGGTCCGGCTTTCCGGGTGTTTCAAGGGTTGCTGGGTCCATCTCTGAATATATTCCCGAATGGATTCCTTTGCACGTGCATTTCGTTACTAAGTTACTTTAGGTTTTTTTTAACGTTGGCAGTAGAGCTACCAAATTCATTGATCAGAAGAAGTGTTATAAGAACCCTCCAGAAAGGAAAGCACAGCAAGGGCTAGTGCAAAAGAAAAGAAAGTGAAATGCCGGCACCACCACAAACCCAAGCACCACCAAACAAGTCATGCACACCAACGGAAACCATCATTGGGTCTCCAAGGTAACGCCTCCAAGGAGGGAGTGATGTCGAGGACAACAACGTTACCCGATCTGGTTAAGCTAAATCTTAGGTTTACACCCGGAGACCGCAAGCTATGAGGTATGAAGAGCAAACGAGCTCCACAGTGGTACCTTCAAGGAGGAATACGACATCCGTAGACACCGCTACCGTCGGCACTGACTGGATCAATGCGGATTTTCATCCGAAGCTGAGTCTTCCACCAACTGGATCCGAGGCCTACAAGCGCCACCGGGCAGAGCTAGGCCATGCACACACTACCAAGAACGGGCTTTCCACTGCCGCACGCAGAAACTCGGCGAACACAAGCCAACCTGGCTGGGCTGCCCCGCCGCACACAGTTCTGGGCGAGCCAAACCAGATCCGGCCATCCCCTGCCTCCGTGCGCAGAACCTGGGCAACGATCCGCACCGCAGCGCACAGGAAGAGCCAAGATTGAACCAGAGCTAGCCGGCTCGAACCGCAGCTCGCCGAAACTGGGCAAACACCACGCCAAACTGACCGCCTCGCACCACCGCGTGCAAGGCCAGGAGTAATCGAGCTGGATCTGGTCTGCCTAGAACCTACTCTGCACCACAGCCGATGCACGGCGCCGCTACTCCAAGAGCAGGGCATGGACATGCTTGGAAAGGAGGGCCCACCAGCACTCGCCGGCCTCACCGAACAGCCACCACCAACGCGACCTCGGGCAGCGAGATCTGGCGGCGGAGACATCAGATCGAGCACGGCGGCGGCAAGGTCTGCACCTCACGCGCAAGCCTGCCTCGACCTCGACGCCCGTTCTGGCGCCCTGCGCTCACCGCGCCTGTCAGGCGCCCCGGCGCCCGCTCAGCGCGCACCGCGTGCGCCGCCGACACCAGCTCACCGCGCGCACCACCGCCTGCTCACCGCGCGTGCCGCGCCCACCACCGCTTGCTCACTGCATGCACTGCACCCCCACACCTCTCCTTGGCCGAGCGCCCCCGCACCGCCCTGACCTCGCAAGAGGGAAGAAGAGGAAGGCCCCACCGCCGCCGCGCGGGCTTTGCCTGGCGGCGCTTGCCGGCGGCAGCGATGGAGGGGCGGATCTGAGGGGAGCTTGTGCGGCGGCTAGGGTTGCGCTCAGGTCGCCCGCGGGGTGGGCGACACGAGCGAGACACTTCGGGCGGTTCCTAAGAGCAACTCCAATGGGGCGACCCAAACGGACGGCGATTTCGTCCGCTTTTTGTCCGTTTGGGTCGGCCGCCCGCCCGGCGTCCGCCCTCTTTTAGATTTGGGTCGGCAGCGCGCCCAACCCGCCGACCCATATGTGTCGGCGTGGCCGGCTGGCCGCCCAATATTACATTGATTTGCATTCAAATATATTATAAAATAACATAGTTTGCTAAATAAAATAGTATAGTTTTACAAGCCGGATACAAATAAAAATGTTTCACATAGTTTTACAAACGAATAAAAGAAGATACATCTATTGGTTGCCAACATGAGCCCACATATGCTCAACCAAATCATTTTGCAGTTGCACGAGTTTCCCAATCACGCATGTCTTGATGAAATTGGGTGAACTGTTCAAACGTTGCCGCTACTCCATGCTCAGGCACAACATTCTCACCCTGAAACTGAAACCCTTGATCGTACAGACGTTCCGGCCGCTCGTCTTCTACGATCATATTGTGCATGATCACACAAGCAGTCATCACCTCCCACAGTTTTTGCGTGCTTCAGGTATTAGCAGGATACCGAACGATGCCCCATAGAGATTGCAAAACACCAAAGGCACGCTCGACATCCTTCCTAGCACTCTCTTGCTATTGGGAAAATCTTTTCCTCTTCTCTCCGACGGGGTTGGGTATTGTCTTGACAATAATGGTCCAGTGAGGATAGATACCGTCACCCAGGTAGTATCCCTTGTCGTAGTTATGTTCGTTGACAGTAAAGTTCACCGGTGGGCTGTTGCCTTCGGCAAGCCTAGCAAACACCGGCGAGCGCTAAAGCACGTTGATATCATTGTGTGATCCAGCCATGCCAAAGAAAGAGTGCCAAATCCAGAGATCTTGAGACGCCACGGCCTCTAGTATGACAGTGCAAGCCCTGACATGTCCCTTATACTGCCCTTGCCAAGCAGAAGGACAGTTCTTCCACTCCCAGTGCATGCATTCTATGCTGCCAAGCATTCTGGGAAGCCACTTCTGGCATTCATCGCCAACAATCGGGCTGTATCTTCAGATGTCGGCTCTCTCAAGTACTCAGGGCCAAACACAGCAATAACAGCCTTGCAGAACTTATACAGGGACTCTAGGCATGTAGACTCACTCATACGGACGTACTCGTCAATGAGATCACCGGGCACTCCATATGCAAGGATTCGGATGGCGGTAGTGCATTTCTGATAAGAGGAGAAACCGATCTTGCCGACGGCATCCTCTTTGCACTCGAAATAGTCATCATAGCCGACCACCCCCTCTCTAATACGGTTGAAAAGATGCCTACTCCTACGGAAATGGAGGCGGAATTTTTTATGTTTGAACAACGGGTTTGTCGTATCAAAGTAGTCCTTCCAAAGAAGGAAATGGCCGCTCTCTCGGTTGCGATTCAACGCCGAAAGGTGGCCCGGAATGGAGCCACGGAACAACGGCCGCTGGCTGTTGAGGTGGTGATGGACCAACACGGCAGCCAATATCTCCTCCTCGTCGTCGGATGACGAATCGTCGGAGTCGCAAAGAAAATTGTGGAAAAAGAACTCGTCGGCAGAGTCCATTTTCGTACCTTGGCAAACTGTCGAACAGCTTGCGGGCGTCGAAGAAGGAGAAGGCCGGCGAGGGGAGTCGCGGCGCGCACGGACTAGCTAGCTGCCCTGCCGGCGTCCTACGAGTGGGCCAGCGTCCGACGAGCGTGCCGGTGAGGATCTGGCCGGGGCAGCGATCGCGGGCAGCTGTGCGGTGGGGGGAGCGGCGGTGGGAAGTAGTTTGCTCCCCGGCGGCAAGACGGCGGTGGCGGGCGACGGGGGAGTGGGCGGCGTTGCTGGGCGGATGTGAAGGCGGCGGCGGCTGGCAGAGTCGCCGGCAAAAATGGGCGGCGGCGTCGGCGACGAAGGAGGCGGGCGAGGGTTGCTGTTGACTGGGGGGGTGAGGGGGAGGCCAATGAGGCACAGACCAGCGGGCCCGGGGAGATGAGAAGGCGAGCGTGCGCGCGTCCGTCGCGTGTCCGCGCCGATGCAAATCCGGCTCAAAAATGGGCCGGGAATGGGTCGCCCGCGAACGAAAAGCGGACGCGCGTCCGTTTGGGTCGGCGCGTTGGGCCATCTTTTGTGTTCGCGTCGACCCAAATGGATGGCAGCGGACGAAATGAGTCGCCCCATTGAAGTTGCTCTAAGTTACTTTAGTAAAATCCTCCTTGACTCATCTGCATTATTCACATGCGTGCTGAATCTGTACGCTTCCATGGTCAACGTCTACACTTTTGGCTCGGTTCAGGTTGCTTTCCCTTTTAAGCAAGAGAGGCTGAGATCGCCTTCCCTTTTAAGCAAAAGGGACTCAGATCGTGTTCCATTTCAAGCAAAAGCTTAATCTTACTAGTAGCTTACTATCTTTGGGTTCCTGGATCTGTACACGACCTGTAAGTGACCACCATTGACGAAACAAGCAATGGCCACGAATAAGAAAATGACAGCAAACACCTGCTACCACTAATGCGAGGGGATGGAATTTCTAAGTTTATGTTTGTAGAACCGATGTGGTTGTAATGTGCTGTGAGCAGTAGTTTTATTGAGAGCTACTCCCGCTGCAAACTATTATAAAGATCGTTTAGCTCTTGTGTATGGATTGAAGGGAATGTCTTTAATTCATATAGGATCCTTGTGAGTTTCCTCATGTGATTCTATGTAGGTTCACAAGATCCATAATTTGGGTTGCATACTTGTAAGTCAAGCTAGTTATCCGCGGTAATATGCACTATATTTGATAGTGTTTCCTGTTGTTCTTTGTCATTTGAAAGAGATAATTACTGCATTTGTGAGTTGTTTGGTACCGTGAAAGATTATTTTCAGCGGTATTCCGCATGAAAGATCGTGGATGTCGCTTAGAGGGGTGGGTGAATAGGCGCTTTAAAATAATTACGGTTTAGGCTTGAACAAATGCGGAATAAACCTAGCAGTTAATTTGTCAAGCACAAAACCTACAACAACTAGGCTCATCTATGTGCACCAACAACTTATGCTAAGTAAGAAAACCTACTTAGGTGATAGCAAGATATATGACAAGAAACAATATGGCTATCACAAAGTAAAGTGCATAAGTAAAAGGCTCGGGTAAGAGATAACCGAGGCACACGAAGACGACGATGTATCCCGAAGTTCATACCCTTGCGGATGCTAATCTCCGTTTGGAGCGGTGTGGAGGCACAATGCTCCCCAAGAAACCACTAGGGCCGCTGTAATCTCCTCACGCCCTCGCACAATGCAAGATGTCGTGATTCCACTAAGGGACCCTTGAGGGCGGTCACCGAACCCATACAAATGGCAACCCTTGGGGGCGGTCACCGAACCCGTACACTTTGGCAACCCTTGGGGGCGGTCACCGGTACCCGTCAAATTGCTCGGGGCGATCTCCACAACCTAATTGGACACCCCGACGCTTGCCCGGAGCTTTACACCACAATGATTGAGCTCGGAACACCACCAACCATCTAGGGCGCCCAAGCACCCAAGAGGAACAAGCTCAAGGGCACCAAGCACCCAAGAGTAATAAGCTTCTCAACTTGTAACTTCCACGTATCACCGTGGAGAACTCAAACCGATGCACCAAATGCAATGGCAAGGGCACACGGAGTGCCCAAGTCCTTCTCTCTCAAATCCCACCGAAGCAACTAATGTTAGGGAGGAAAAAGAGAGGAAGAACAAGAAGGAGAACACCAAGAACTCCAAGATCTAGATCCAAGGGGTTCCCCTCACAAAGAGGAGAAAGTGATTGGTGGAAATGTGGATCTAGATCTCCTCTCTCTTTTTCCTCAAAAACTAGCAAGAATCCATGGAGGGACTGAGAGTTAGCAAGCTCGAAGAAGGTCAACAATGGGGGAAGAACACGAGCTCAACGGATAAGGTAGAATGGGGAAGAAGACCCCCATATATAGTGGGGGGAACAATCCAACCGTTACCCCCAAAACAGCCCCGCAGAGGGCGGTACTACCGCAGGAGGCAGCGGTACTACCGCTGATCACAGCGGTACTACCGCTCCCCGGGCGGTACTACCGTGGAGTCTGGAGGGCAGGAGAGTGACAGACCCGAGCGGTACTGCCGCGGTGGTTGGGCGGTACTACCGCTCGTGAGCAGTACTGCCGCCCTAGCGAAGTACCGCACTATCCGACACGAAAAATGACCCCTCGAGTCGACGCGGTAGGGGCCTGGTACCGTAGCGGTACTACTGCTGAGGACCCACCAGCGGTACTACCGCTGCGGAGCGGTACTGCCGCTTGTGACCCCTAAGCGGTACTACCGCTGGGTACCGCGGTACTACCGCTGGGACCATCCTAAAGCCACTTCCACGAAAACAAGAATACTCCACGGGAAACCAAAACTGCCATAACTTCTGCATATGAGCTCCGAATTGAGCAAACTCAAGCTTGTTGGATACAAGACGATGAGTAGCATCAAAACAGCGACTGGTTATAGTAAGAAGAGGCAAGGAAGGTATGCCAACAAAATAGAGGAGTGAAACCTCCAACCGAGAAGAACCGGCATAACCTTCCAACATCAAAAACATCATAGAAGATGCGAGTGAACTCCGTTTTCGATGAACTCGAGCTTGTCATCAAGATGACCATAAGCTCCAAAACTCACAAAGAGAAGAACCAAACAAGAACCAAGAAAGATGATGCAAGGATGCAATGGTTTGAGCTCTCTAGGAATGATACGATCAAGCTACTCATCTAGAGCCCCCCTTGATAGTACGGCAATCGATCCTATAATCCAGTCTCCCAACTACCATCATGAGACCGGTAAAATAGAAAACCTATCAAGGGCAAACCTTTGCCTTGCACATGGTCCACTTGAGCTAGATGATGACGATCTTGACTCCCTCAAGTTGGACCACCTTTCTTGGTTGCGTTGGCTCGATGAAGACTAGTTGATTGCTCCCCCATACTCCACTATGGGTGAGCCACTCTTCCGCACATCTTCACAAGTCCATTGTCACCACAATGGACGGCAAGCTTCAAGCACTTGATCTCTTCGTGATGCTCCACTTGAACTTGCACACGGCAATCTTGATGACGATCACCACTTGATGTCATCCTCTCCATGGGTTGAGTGATATCTTCCTCTTGACGCAAGCCCATGAACACGAACCTAACCCCACATAGAACTCTCACATAGACCATGGGTTAGTACACAAAGCACAATGGACAATGCTTACCATACCATGGGATCACTTGATCCCTCTCGGTACATCTTCTACGCTTTGTGAGTTGATCAACTTGATTCACTCTTGACTTAGTCTTGATCAACCTAGAATCTTTCCAACTCTCTTCATTTGGATGATGTCTTGAAGGTAAACATGAGTGATCACACAATCTTCTTCTTCAAGACATGCTTGCAATAAGCTCAACTCTCACATGACCAATCTTTGGATAATTCCTTAATAGCACCTTGGTCAACACAAACTCTCCTTGAAACCAACACATGTACTCCAAGAAAAGCCTACGAACAAAACCTTCAAATATAACTCAAGGCAACCATTAGTCCATAAAGATTGTCGTCAATTACCAAAACCAAACATGGGGGCACCACATGTTCTTTCACCGCATCACATACTTTCCCGCCTAGATCCCCTCAATGGCAGCGTGAGCCAACCAGGCTACCTCACACTCCCATCCTGGACACCCGACCTGATGGGCACGCGATGTCTTCTCCCTGCTGCTCGCGCACAAACATCATCTTAAACCAACTGCTCCCCTCTACACTGTTTGTCCCTCAGGGCATCTCTAAAGTGGACCCTGAAACCTCAACTATATGTCCGTACCATAGTGTTTGAACCACTTTTGCCATCCAACGGGGACTCCTATATGTCCGCTTAGCAGCCCAGGCGTACACCGATTCCGGTATCCTAGCAACAAACGTGGGGGGGCTATGCGAGAGTCCGGACATGCACTTGACCAACACAAAGTCTCTGTGTGGTCCTCCTCTTTTTTTTCTCTTCACATGCATGGTCCCCCATTTCCACCCTCTTCTCCCAACCGGATTAATTTATGAATAGCGTTGAATGACTCTCCCTACTATTCGCACACGAACACATCACCGTGTACCCTCGACGCCGGGGGTGATGCACCGCAGCTCACGTCGAAGGAGACCCGGCCGGAAGCGCGGTACGCAGGCAATCCGGCGGGTGCTTTTGAGGACCCGAAACCCCACGTGCCCGGGAGGGACCCCGTCAGGGCGCGCGGCGGCTATGGGCTGCCCTAGGTCGACCTGATCACCCCTAGGGCCTCGAGGTTCGCCGCCCTGCAACAAGGAGAACAGACGATGAACGGGGAAGAAGAAAAACTAGGGTTACGGAGAAAAGATAAAAGATAAAAAGTGGTAGATTGATTGTTCGATCGTGTGTTGTTCAATCGGCCGTCACCCCTTAGGTATATAAGAGGCGGCTGGACTTCCCGTGCAAGGAAAAGGCTTGGATTCACGTCCAAAACCCTAGTCAAATTCGGATTGGTTTTATCCGAACTTTCCAAAATTGTTCGGTTTAAACTGGCTGCACCTTGCGGGTCTTTTTTGTGCTGGTAAACGACCTCGGATGGAAACGAGTCCAAAAGCAATCTTGACCGTTTCGACGAGACGAACAACTTCATGTTGAACATTTTTTGATTAGAGGTCATCTTGAAGGTCAGATCGCTCACGCAAAACAGGCTATTATTCGCGCTACCCATCAGGCAGGGTGTCTGGTGGGGCGCGCCATTTTCTGCCTCCTCATAGAGCTGCATTCCGAGGACTCTAACTTTTGCATACGAACTCGAATTGGAACGATTTTTATATAAGAATCGATCGTTTCGACGAGACGAAGACAATCCCTGTAGATTATTTTTCCATACGAGGCAGTCTTGATGGCGTAATCAGCCGAATAGTGTTCTGTATACAAAATCTCAGAACTTCGAACATAACTTCGGCCTTAGAGATGAGACCTGATGGCTATGGCCCAAATATCAAAGTTTCTCTTTTTGACGATATGGAACTTTCTCACATTGAGCATTTTTTCATTTGAGGTCTTCTTAATTATGCTTTTGACCATGCCAAAATCTGGTGTCAACACATGCCCCCCCTGTTTTTGGGCAAAACTTGTGTGCCGAAAAATAATTTGCGCATAGCTTGTTCTAAGGACGATGTCAACACTCCATCGGCCGTTTTGCATGTTTTTAGGACGATAAGTACATATCGACCATTGCTTGTTTGAACCTCTTGATGCAAACTTGGGTGAAAACTTCTCAGCTTCTATAACAATCCGGTGATAAGGTTCCATAGATCAAAACCATCCTACGAACCATATTGTTCTCCCTTTCGCTAGGATTTTGCAGATAATCAAGAATGAACTTCCTCCGATCCTTACTTCGTCTGCATAAAAGTTTCATTAGTGGCCGAGGTGGTGAGCTCCAATTCGGCCTTACCTATGTTGGCAAGAATAAGCATCGGCTATTTATAGAAATGCAATACACCATGATTAACATAGTAGTCGGATGCTTGCTCTGCCAACTCTTTCGAATTGTCATGCCTAGATATATGAACAATTTTAAAGCAACACAAGGTAAATTTTGCATCTAGACATACCTCATGATAAACTATAAGTGATTCGTCAAAACATTGATAATTTTTCATTGTTGTACTACTCATAACAAATCACCGAAAGCCTCAATACGTATAGCACCTATAGCAAGGAAAAGCTCCAATCCGAATAACAATGCATATTCGGCTTTGATCATTTGTGCATAAATATTTTAAGCGCCATGAGGCTTCACAAAATAGCACCATAAGGAGATATATAAACAACACCAACACCTTGGCCATTGCTATGAATTGAACCATCAAAACATAATATCCATAGTACTAGAGAGACAAGGCTAATATTAATATTATGCATGTCATTAATCCGATGTTCAGTAATAAAATCAGCTATGATTTGGCCTCTTATAGATCTCAAAGATGCATAAGCCAAATTATATCAAACAAAGTATAAGCCCACTAGCCAATTCTACAGCTATGAATTGGTCTATGTAGCATATATTCAATGATATCGGTCATGATGTCTCAGCTCCATTCAATCATAATATAGGCATACATATAAATTTTCATGAGCACGTACCTTGTCTCGCTCTCCAATCGAACTAAGGACGATGTTAGAATAATACACCGACCATGCATTGACATACTCTTAGGACGACAGATAAATATCGGCCATTACCATGTAAACTTCATTCAAAGCACATATAGCCGAAATAAACAAATGAAATGACAAATCAAGTATTTCGGTCATTTGGATCATCAACAAACTTGTAGCTAATCAAATGTATAGTGACTTGGTAATACCCTTTCATGACGTAAGAAATTATATTGCATCCATGGATTAAAATAAGCCCTTTGAGGGTTACCAATCATACCTGATGACGAATTCCATGGCATAGGCGTTAATGGCATAGTTGAAGAATATGGATAATGTGTAGACCAAAGATGTTGAAACCTTCGGCTTGGTCCTTCATAGTTTTCACTCTTTTCCTTCTTCACCTTTGCCCCACTTCTTGTAATAGAAGCTTGCACATAATTCTTATTTTGAGCACTTCCTTTGGGAACCCATGCCATGTTCCTTTCTTCAAGTTCTCGTGCACTATGTTTTTCTAATTTCTTCTTTTGCCAATACGATAAGCCGAGCGGGCATCTCGGCTGTGATTCTGTTTTGACCAATGGCAATTCCTTTTTTGGCCTTGTGCACTCTCTGTTGGGGAACATAGTAATTTCAAAAAAAATCCTACGCACACGCAAGATCATGGTAATGCATAGCTACGAGAGGGGAGAGTGTTGTCCACGTACCCTCGTAGACCGAAAGCGGAAGCGTTATGATAACGCGGTTGATGTAGTCATACGTCTTCACAGTCGACCGATCCTAGTACCGAAAGTACGGCACCTCCGCGATCTTCACACGTTCGGCTCGGTGACGTCCCACGAACTCTCGATCCAGCTGGGTGTCGAGGGAGAGCTTCGTCAGCACGACGGCGTGATGACGGTGATGATGAAGCTACCGGCGCAGGGCTTTGCCTAAGTACTGCAATGATATGACCGAGGTGGATTATGGTGGAGGGGGGCACCGCACACGGCTAAGAGATCAATGATCAACTTGTGTGTCTATGGGGTGCCCCCTTTTCCCGTATATAAAGGAGTGGAGGAGGGGAGGGCCGGCCCTCTACTATGGCGTGCCCTGGGGAGTCCTACTCCCACCGGGAGTAGGATTCCCCCCTTCCAAGTAGGAGTAGGAGAGAAGGAAGGAGAGGAGAGAGGGAAGGAAGGGGGGCGGCCCCCCATCCAATTCGGATTGGGCTAGGGGGCGCGCCCTCCACCTTTTCCCTTCCTCTCCTCTATTCCACTAAGGCCCATATACTCCGGTAAATGCCCGAACTCATCCGGAACCATTCCGATGTCCAAACATAGGCTTTCAATATATCGATCTTTACGTCTCGACCATTTCGAGACTCCTCGTCATGTCCGTGATCATATCCGGGACTCTGAACTACCTTCGGTACATCAAAACACATAAACTCATAATACCGATCGTCACCGAACGTTAAGCATGCGGACCCTACAGGTTCGAGAACTATGTAGACATGACCGAGACACGTCTCCGGTCAATAACCAATAGCGGAACCTGGATGCTCATATTAGCTCCCACATATTCTACGAAGATCTTTATCGGTCAAACCGCATAACAACATACGTTGTTCCCTTTGTCATCGGTATGTTACTTGCCCGAGATTCGATCGTCGGTATCTCAATACCTAGTTCAATCTCGTTAACATCAAGTCTCTTTACTCGTTCCGTAATGCATCATCCCGCAACTAACTCATTAGTCATATTGCTTACAAGGCTTATAGTGATGTGCATTACCGAGAGGGCCCAGAGATACATCTCCGACAATCGGAGTGACAAATCCTAATCTTGATCTATGCCAACTCAACACCTGAGACACCTATAGATCACTTTTATAATCACCCAGTTACGTTGTGTCGTTTGGTAGCACACAAACTGTTCCTCCGGTATTCGGGAGTTGCATAATCTCATAGTCATAGGAACATGTATAAGTCATGAAGAAAGCAATAGCAACATACTAAACGATCAAGTGCTAAGCTAACGGAATGGGTCAAGTCAATTACATCATTCTCTAATGATGTGATCCCATTAATCAAGAATTATGTGATCCCGTTAATCAAATGACAACTCATGTCTATGGCTAGGAAACTTAACCATCTTTGATTCAACGAGCTAGTCAAGTATAGGCATACTAGTGACACTTTGTTTGTCTATGTATTCACACATGTACTAAGTTTCCAGTTAATACAATTCTAGCATGAATAATAAACATTTATCATGATATAAGGAAATATAAATAACAACTTTATTATTGCCTCTAGGGCATATTTCCTTCACTCTCAACTTATTTTCTTCAGATTTGGCACTTCAACTCTCAATAATTGATTGCTTTGTCTCATTGCCTTTAGTAGCCAATGTCAACACTTTAGTTGGCTCTTTTTTCATTTGAGATCAAATCTGAAGTTGCACTCTTACGACCATCTCTTTTAACACCACCTCTTTCTTCTTCCTTGAGCTCTGGACCGATTCCTTATGAATGAAACGGTCTTTAACATGTGATTGTTCAAATGTTGATCTTCTCATAGCTGCATAATATTGGTGAGATGGTCTAAAATAAGATGGAGAATGTGCCCGTGTATCATACCTGTCCCATGATGGATATGGATCTATATGAGCATAGGGAGGCATCCACGGCATTGGCATTGGTGGCCCAAAATAAGGATATGAATATGTTGCATTAAAATTCTCACTTTGCCAATACCAATCCTCATATTTGCGCCTTGGGGTGATCTTGGTTTCTTTGCATGATTTGGCTGATAAGTATTCTTCTCTTCACTCTTCTTTTGATATTTATCCAATAGTTCAGCGAAGGTGATTTTTGATCTCTTACACTTGCGCTTATTTCGGCATTTGTTTTCTTTTGGTTTGCTTTCGTCGATCATTGGATTTGCTTCTTGCCCCCAAGTCCTTGGCGTCTCCATTGTAGCTTCGATGGAATTCTCGCCCTCAAGATTATGTTCATTATGCTCTTCAACAACTTCTTTACTTGAAATCTTGATCTCATCACCTGCAGTTTTTACCTTCTCTTTAAGTGGATCGGCTTGAAGCAGCCGATGCAAAAACTTTCTGCCATCGGGACCAATCGGAATAGACTGGTCATCTCTTGGTGTCTCAACAAATTTCAATCGTCCTTTATCAATGGCCGATTTAATTATTTGACGAAACATGTTGCAATCCTCAAAATTATGCTTGGACGAATCATGCAACTTACAGTACATTCGTCCCTGGATAGATGGCTCAACATGGTGATCAAGAATTCTAATATAATTATTTCTCAACAACAAATCAAAGATTTGATCACACATATTTGAATTGAAGGTAATTTTTTATTTTCTAGCCGATCTTGCTGTGAAAACGGCTTTGGAGTTAAGCAAACGAATGGTTCAAATTTTGTATCGCCCCATTCGGCTATGATTTTTATTTTGCATTCTTTTACCGATGTCATTAGATAAGATATTATAGTAGCATCGATTTTCTGAAAAGAATCTAACCTTGGCTTTATGTTTCTGAAACAAAAATAGTTAGAACATGCATGCTTCAATTGAGACCAAGAGTAAGCCAAGTATGAAACAAGCAAAGCTACCCATGTAGATACGAACTTTAAATAAAGCAATGAGGAAAGCCTTGATTGCAACAATAAGTCAGTATCGGTCTTTATAAATGGCGCAATGGGTTGACTGATATGTTCTATAACAATTTTATTGCTAACAAGTAAATTACCCTTCTTCATTGGTCTTTCAAAATTACTTAATAAGATTTTTCTAATAGATGCATCAACAATAAAGTTTTGACCAAATCTGAAAATAGTTAAATTACTTGCTAAACATACCTCTTCAAATATGTTGGGAGAGCATGATGGTGGTGTGACTTGAACAATATCTTGCTTCATCTTTGGGTGGCTCCCCAACGCCTCTTCATCATCTTTTTCTTGATTCCGTGCATCATTACACTGAAGGTTTTTGTCGGCCGAACTTTGTTCTGCTACTTGTTCTTGTCCTTGAAGCTTGTCAATTTCTACGGCACGAAACTCATAGGGCATGAAGTAGGTTCCATTAAATTCAGAAAAATCAAGCACCGTTGTTTTCCTATGCTTGCCATGCCCTTTCTCAGTAATGCTTGCCTCGTTAGATTTGATGGATTCAGAATATATACTACTTGATTCGGTTTTTTCAACCGAAGCACTTTCATGTTCCGAATCATCCTTCTTTTCATTGATACTACCAATTGCAATGCTTCTTTTATTTGAGCCAATTCTTTTTTATTTGTTTCTGGCGGCGAGCGGGAAAATTGGTTTTAAGCTTTTTCTCAATTTCAGACCACTCCGGATATGATTGCCCCCCAATGCTTTTAGATTCTTTCGGCAATGACACATGGGTGTTGCCGAAATTTTGCAATTGTGTAGGGGGTGTATAATATGATGTAGTACTAGGTGAAGGCATATGCATTGTTGTAAAACCATATTTTTGCTCGCCAATTTTATCAATTGGCAAAGATTCACCTTCTTGCAAAACTCTAGCTTTTATTGCGGCATAATCAGGAAATAGCCATTTTTCATGTTGTTCAAGGCAAATAGCACTAATCCTCTTGTTCTGGGCTAAACTCTTCAATGCAGCCATCACTACCTCATCTTCTACAATATTTGGCACAACCGCTCCTGTAAAATTTACATTTATTCGGATATGGCCAGAAAGGTGTGAAGCCGAATTATGAGCATCTACAGTTGTGTGTGGTGCCAAAAAATTACTAACATGAGGTATAGCATATGACGGTTGAGAGTAACTGGCCGAATAGCTAGTAGTAGCATGACCAATTTTCTCATTCATCGGCATGGTTGGATTCACATATTGCAAATTAGTTGCCGATGAATAAAAAGGTGAAACACTTTCTTGTATGCTATTGGAAATTTTAACATGAGGTGTTTCAAATTGATTAACCAAACCCATCATGTTGTTCATCGGCATATGGATTTGTGAGATTGCCGATGCATGAGAGTTTGGATACATATGGTGTACGTTGCTAAAATCATAAGAATGTGAAGCATGAAGATTGTTTTGCATCGGCCCTTGCGCATAATTAGATGCATGATTGATAAAATTAGGGCTAGCCGATACATTATGCTCATTAGGTGATCCAGCAATAACATATGGATTATTTGCATCTACAAAGGGGAATTGAGTATTCATATTACCTTTCTAGATTGCAGCAACTTGATGACGATCTCTTCGTAGCAAGAACGGGCTGAAGACCATTCAAAGCTTCGTCCCCAGCGGAGTCGCCAAAAAGTGTGTTCGCACACGAACACGTCATTGTGTACCCTCGACACCGGGGATGATGCACCGCAGTTCACGTCGAAGGAGACCCGGCCGGAAGCGCGGTACGCGGTCAATCCGGCGGGTGCTTTTGAGGACCTGAAACCCCACACGCCCGGGAGGGACCCCGTCAGGGCGCACGGCGGCTATGGGCTGCCCTAGGTCGACCTGATCGCCCCTAGGGCCTCGAGGTTTGCCGCCCTGCAACAAGGAGAGCAAACGAAGAACGAGGAAGAAGAAGAACTAGGATTAAGGTGAAAAGATAAAAGATAAAAAGTGGTAGATGATTTGTTCGATTGTGTGTTGTTCAATCGGCCATCACCCCTTAGGTATATAAGAGGCGGCTGGACTTCCCGTGCAAGGAAAAGGCTTGGATTCAGATCCAAAACCGTAGTCAAATTCGGATTGGTTTTATCCGAACTTTCCAAAAATGTTCTGTTTAAACTGGCTGCACCTTGCGGGTTTTTTTTGTGCCGGTAAACAATCTTGGATGAAAACGAGTCCAAAAGCAATATTGACCGTTTCGACGAGATGAACAACTTTCATGTTGAACATTTTTTTATCAGAGGTCATTTTGAAGGTCAAATCGCTCATGCAAAACATACTATTATTCGCGCTACCCATTAGACAGGGTGTCTGGTGGGGCGCGCCATTTTCTGCCTGCTGACAGAGCTGCATTCCGATGGCTTTAACTTTTGCATACGAACTCGGATTGGAACAATTTTATATCAAAATCGATCATTTAGACAAGACGAAGACAATCTGTGTAGATCATTTTTTCATACGAGGCAGTCTTGAGGGCGTAATCAGCCGAATAGTGTTCTGCATACAAAATCTCAGAACTTCGAACATAACTTCGGCCTTAGAGATGAGACCGGATGACTATGGCTCAAATATCAAAGTTTCTTCTTTTGACGATACGGAACTTTCTCACATTGAGTACTTTTTCATTTAAGGTCTTCTTAATTATGCTTTTGACCATACCAAAATCTGGCGTTAACATCCGCATCATGTCCGTGAATCATGTCCAGACATAAAAACAGACATTCGGAGTGTCCAATAATATGTCAGCATTGGAGATGCCCTCATGCTTCGGTTGCTCCAATTCCCTATTGGGCTGACCAACTGCAGGCAAAGTAGAACGCGCGCGAAGTGGGAAGGGTGTGGTTGTGCTCACCGTACTCTCGCAGGTACTTGAAAAGTGTCGTCACGATGGGCAGGAGCAGGAGGCAGACCGAGGGGACGAAAAAAGAGACGTAGAATGCGAGCGGGAGCATTGTGAGGAGGTAGAGCAGCAAAGCACGGCGTTTCACATGCGCACCCACACCCGAGTGCGGTGTAGCACCAAAGCACGGCGTTTCATTGGGAGCCGTCCACTACGAAAACCTGCCGGAACAATTGGCACATGATGGGTCGAGAGAAAGGGGATCGGCTGGCTGGCTGAGGAGACGAAGGGGAATTTTAACTCTAGTACGACATTGCTGAGTTGGATGCTACATCAGCTTTGACAAGTCAATGTGGATGCCAAACGATCGTCCAACGAAATTGCTGCACGTACGACGCTTGGATATACGATTTTGTATGATTCCTGATCGGGTGGTGGGCAGCGGCTTGCTCTGACACAAGGACGGTGTGATATACAGTGCCGTATGAAAATCGTATGGAGATAGTGGTACGCATAGCAATGCTCATCGTCCAATTGTCGGGGGTAATTTAGCCTGTATTGATATTTCAAGGTTGTGCCTTAACCGGCTTCACTCTTTGGAGGTGTTTGTTTCGGAAAGAAATGGCCGCAACCTGTTTACAGCGAAATCACTAATTGAGGAGTACACATTGCAAAGTCATTCCAACCTTCCCAGGTTGCAACAAGTGGCGCGCTGCATGCGCGCCACTTGTCGCAACCTGAGAGTTTTCCCTTTTTTCTAGATCCGTTTATTCGAAACGTTTTATATCTTAAATCGTGCGTCCACATCTCGAACCTCTTTCACCGTCATGCGCGCCACTTGTCGCAACCTGAGAGTTTTTCCCTTTTTCATAGATCCGTTTATTTGAAACGTTTTATATCTTAAACCGTGCGTCCAAATCTCAAACCGCTTTCACCGTTGGATTCCTTGCATCGAAATATTCAAAACTAGATCCCATGTTGGTAGGTTTTGACGTACATTTTTTTTTACGAAAAACCCGGATAAAAAACCTGGACGAAAAAACCGAACCGGGAGCACAGGTTTTTCCCTTTTCGAAAGAGGCACGCCCGTGCCTCTCACGAAATCACTACCATGCCTCTCGCGGAAGCAAAACCGTGACTCTCGCGGAAGGGGAAAAGAAAAGAGAAAACGCGTTTTTTTCGTTTCCGAGAGGCACGGCCGTGACTCTCACGAAAGCACAACCGTGCCTCTCGCGGAAACAAACCCGTGACTCTCGCGAAAGGAAAAAAAAACAGAAAACGCGTTTTTTTTTCGTTTGCGAGAGGCATGGCCGTGACTCTCGCAAAAGCACAACCGTGCCTATCGTGGAAACAAAACTGTGACTCTCGCGAAAGGAAAAAACAGAAAACACGTTTTTTTCTATTTCCGAGAGGCACGACCGTGACTCTCGCGAAAGCAAAACCGTGTCTCTCGCGGAAGCAAAACCGTGACTCTCGCGGAAAAAAGAAAAAGTGTTTTTTCGCGCAATTTTTTTTCAAATTTTTTTTTATCCAAAAGCTAAGGAAGACCGGTGGAAAACCGAAACGTCGAAAAAACTCGAAAAAGGAAACCGTTTAAAAAACCAAAAACATGTGCGGAAAAAAATCGAAGGGAGCACTCAGAGCGCGACACGTGACGAACGGCTGAAAGCGCGCCAAGTGACGCTGATCGTTGTGAGGTTTTCGAAGGAGCGCTCGTCAACTAGTTGCTCTTTGTTTACAGTGTAAACCCAAACCGTTACACCTCTTTGTTATGTGTAGGCCGTAATGGGCTGCCTCCGTAACCGCTTACAGCCCAGCTCTCGACCGATACCACCCGCAAAGGGTTGCGTTACCGCACGCACCTCTCCCTCCCGGCAAAGGCGTTACAGACCGATTGTCAAAAAAAAAAAAGGTGTTACAGACCAGCGCCGCCGCCACCGTCGCCGGCCGAACCGTTCGCTGCAAGGTGCAGGCTTCCTCCGTCCTCCTTCTGCCATCAGTCCTCCGTCCTTCTCCCTTGTCTACTCTCATTCCTGTCCTTTGTGTGCTCTCCTTCCATTGCAGCCACCGGCCGACGACGAAGCAGCTATAACTTCGATTCCTTTACAGGTATCAACCAAACAGAATCGAGATTTGCCCATTACGTTCCTGTTACCAGGGTGATCTAATTCCCTTACCGTTTACATTACCACTCTCTAATCCAAACACCTCAGTGGTTTATATCCATGTAATCAGTGGAGTGAGGCTTTTTAGCTCTCGGGCTCCATGGAGTCTGAAATTTTCAAAAATTCAAAAATCAACTTTTCAAGTTTCAAAAAAATCTGAAAATAAATACTCCCTCCGTCCGAAATAGCTTGTCTCTCAAATGGATGTATCTAGCACTAACTTGGTGCTAGATACAACCATTTAAGGGACAAGCTTTTTCGGACGGAAGGAGTACATAAGTACTTATAGATGTATACCAGATGTGTATAAAATTTCATTGCGACATACTCCCTCCGTCCCAAAATTCTTGTCTTAGATTTGTCTAAAAACAAGAATTTTGGGACAGAGGGAGTATGTTTTGATGCGAGAACCAACCTATGGTTGGATGATTAGGTGGTGTATCTCCAGCCAACCAAGGATTAAACTTCAAGTTTGACGTTTTTGTGTCTTATAAAGGCAAAATATTCGTTTAGTGGGTTAGTGGGAGACAGTGGATGTGCGCGTTCATAAGGATGAATATATATATGTGTTCCTGAGCGTCTGTATTGTGTTTAAAAAAATATATGTGTTTTGATGTGAGTTGTACAAAAAGAACTGAATAGTACATGTGCTAGAAAAGTACAAATACATGATTTTGCTAGTTTTGTGTAGCTAGCATATGTATTTCGCCATGGAACTTTACAGGCAAGTAGTATAGATCCATAGGCATTTACATAATTTTTTTCAGAGCTTTTTTTAAACCTAAACATTTGGTTTTTGAATTTTTCAAATTTCAAGCTCCATGGAGCTCGAGCTCCATTAGCAATTTCCTAATCAGCCTATGAAAACATAGGGTGTTATTTCTGGTTTTATTCCTTTTGCACCTACAAATTTACAGGGTGCTCGCGAGTAGAGTGCATAGCTCATCGTACATTAAGCTATATAACAGTTTTGGTATCTCAACGCCGACATGAACACAGGATAAGTGACGGGGTAATCTATGTACTCTGCAAGTAACATACCAAACACAGAAAGTGAATACGGACAAAAGTTAAATTCTATTACAACAGATGATACATGAACATATCAGAATGGGAATTGGACTTGCACCCTAATATACACAGGAAACCCTGCATTTCTTGCACCCTGCATTTGACCTCTATCCAACAACAAACCCAGTGGTTGATATCTATGTAACCAGCCTATGAAAACAATTTTTCAAGGGGCAAAGGGTTATAGCAGCTGATACAAGTGTACAACTGTTCGTGGTACAAGTGATTACAACATATTATATGTATCCCAGCACAGATATCCTCGTAAAAGTGTGTGCCTAAAGCATTACATTCTTAGCTACTGTACAGCAATAGGTTGCGCAATGGTTCTACTAACCTTTGCCAGGCCATCAGCTATTATTATCCCCTGACCAATTTTGCTGAAAATCTATGCAACCTGCAAAACTTCTTGACGCTTGATCTCAAACACCTTGTGTAGCGTATCCTCGACGACCTGCAAAAGAAGAAATCATCATGGTTATGCAGTTTTCAGTTTATTCGATGTGCACCAATATATTGTACACCAGTGTAAATTACGTACAAAAGAAGCACCTCAACCGGGTGAATTACATTACCTTGTCCGGAGTAGAGGCACCAGAAGTAACACCAATTGTGATAGGCCCTTGTGGTAGCCAGTTTTCTGCCTCAATAAGCTCACCGTGCTGTCAAACAGTTCAAATTTCAGTTAAAAAGGTCATATTCTTATGACTATAAATACGCCTCTTTTTCTCAGATTCCCAGTTTGTTTATTGATAAAAATCTTCTCTCAGTAAGATTCACTAGCAGTTTCCAAAAATAATAGTTTATTCTCAATGTGAGATGAATATTAATCAGGGTATTAGAAAGTACATTTAGCTTGTAACTAATCTTGTTTCCTGGTCCAATCCTTTGTTCACTGTCAATCCAGTAGGACGGAATTCCGCTGAGTTCTCCAATTTCTTGCAAATGAGAGGTATTACTGGAGTTCCACCCTCCAATAACCAGAATAAGGTCAACCTTTTCCTTCACTAGGTGATACATCGCATCTTGTCTTTCCTGAGATATGAAGTTGAAGTGTGTCATCATTATATATGTTCAAGTGAAGATACGACTCTATGCCCTTACTCCTAAGGAAACGTTTTCGAGACACTAAAAACAAAGTAAAATACCACTATGTCTCCCTTTACTACAACTATATACAGTGAAAAGTGCAACTATCCAACCATGCTAAAAGATCTAAGTTTTAGTTCCACCCAATAGATAAGAATGACAAAAAGACAATATTGCCCCTCTGCTCTCACTGAATTTATCTCACCTGAAGCATTGACAGAGTAGTTGGTGGTACAGGTAAATGATGACATGTAGTTATGTAGTGCATAATCTCCAAAAAATGGAAGGATGTAGTTAAAAGAAAATGTACCTGTGTTGCATCACAAATAGTGTTGAAGGCAACAAAGTGTTCATTGGCATTCTCGACTCCAAACTTACGCATCATAGTCTTCTCAACAAGTTTTCCTGTTAATAATTATAAAGCATTTAAGTCAAAACTGGAACTAGTAGCAAATCTGTACTGTACAAAATCACAGCCATAATGAACAACGACTGTTAGTAAAACGCACCAATTTCTTCAGTTTCTCCTTTAAGCATTGTTGTTTGATTTGCAATGCCCGCCTTTTCCAAGTCAACATCAGGATCGAATCCTGGAGAAACAGCCTTTTTGAATTTCTGCGATTGTGGACCAAACAGTTCCATTAGGCATCATCATTTCTTTCCCACATGGCAGTAAAGGGTAATTTGAGAAGAATCTATACCTCAAGGAACTCCTCTCTAGTTGAGCTAGACCCATCAAGTTGGCCGCCAAGTATATAATCACATACGTATGTTGCCTGTTTCAATTGATAATACTTTGTTATCTCAAGCCACAGAGTGGATTTAGCGTCAAGTGCTAAACAACAGCAAGATATAAATGTATCAAATGTACCTCGGCCATATTCTTCACAATAATGTACTTCCCTGCAAAAGAAGCAGTGGCAACAGTCTCTTCATGGGCATATTTTCCGTGAATAATAGAAGTATAGTCACCCTTCTTATGCTTCTCAACCATGTTCCACACCTATATTATAATTACACAATTGGTTAGCCTGATAAATGTTCTGACACTTGAGAACAGAACAACATCATATGAAAGAGCAAGGGGGTATTAAAATGTACCTTTGAAACCCAAGGGCATGTCGTATCAACAATTTGCACATTCTTCTCATTTAGTGTGTACATCTCATCCACAGCAGCTCCAAATGCAGGCAAGACAACAACATCACCTTGTTCAATAACATCAAAATCCTTAATACCAGCATTAACAGGAATATCTTTGACACCCATGTCCTCCAATTTCTGCATGAACAATAAGAGGAAGTCAGGAATTTAACTCTGTCAAATGGAAAGCCATTAGACAGACATGGCACGAAGTGAACACTGCTAGGCAGGAAGTTATTTTTTCTTTTCTCTTGCTCTATTGACACTAACATGAATAGCAAAAACACTTTTATCACTAACATGTGTCCTAATGATTAGATAGCGGGTAATTGATCCCCTCATACACAGTAAGATCAGATTCTTCCGAAAAGTCATCCATGAACAGAAACACGAGCTGCGCATGGCGACTGTCAAACAACACGGAATCGGTCGGGTGAAGAGTAGCATACCTTGTTGACCGTGGGGTTGTGGATGATCTCGTTGGTGATCCAGATGCGCTCCTCGGGGAACTGCTTGCGCGCCTCGTAGGCGATCTGCACGGCGCGCTCGACGCCCCAGCAGAAGCCGTAGGCCTCCGCCAGCTTCACGGTCACCGGCCCCCAGGTGTACTCGTTCCCGTTGTCCTTGAGCGTCTTTATCACATCGCCTGCAGGCAGTCCCCGCCAATTAGGAACGAGTCAGACCGCAAATAGCTACTGCTCTAGAGGCTGGGGCTTACTGGTGTACTCCTGGCTCATGAGCTCGAGGGTCTCCTTCTTGTGGCCGAAGCCCTTGCGGTTGTAGTTGTCGCTGCGGGTGAGGTTGTGGCGGAAGGCCTTCTTGTCGAAGTCCGGGTCGAGGGAGGCCGACGCGGACGCCGCCGGGGGAGAGGCGTCGCAGCGGACGGAGGAGGGCGCGCGCCGGCCGCCGCGGCGCGGGGAGGAGGAGGAGGAGGAGGCGGCCGGGGAGAGGAGGGCCGAGCGGAGCTGCGTGGTGATGGTCGCCATCGCTTGTGCCGGAGGTAGTGGGCGGGCGTGTGGAGCTGAGCTGCGGGGCGGACGACGCCGAGTGCCGCGGCGGGGAACGGAATGGGGATAGGTGCGCTGGGTTTGGAATGGGGATCCACTTCCCTTGTGATCATCTTATCCCCGGACCTCATGTTTTGTCCTGTGGAAATTTTTGCGAGAACACCCTCTTCTCTGTGAGTTTCATAAATGATACTCCCTCCGTTCCAAAATAGATGACCCAACATAAAGTTAGTATAAAGTTGGGTCATCTATTTTGAAACAGAGGCAGTACCATTTATACTTGGTTTTTACCTTGGGGAAGAAACAGGGACTAGAGTTTTTCTTTTCTTTTTGGTTGAGCAGGACTAGAGTTTGCACGTGGAATATTGTATAGGGATTAGACAAGGGAAGTAGAGTAGTTTTTTACCCGCATTCCTTTGTTCGGTATAAGTTGGGAATTAGATTGAGACAGAGCTCTATCTATGAATTAACAGGGTACCCCATAAAAAAAGGTGAGAATTGGCCCTCTCAACTCCCATTTCCCCTCCCACTTAAATTCCCATCCCCTCTAATCAATCAAAGGACTTTGAATCTTCTTACCCCTCAACTCCCATTCTTCACCTCTAGTTCCTACGAACCAAACACGTTGTAAGAGCAACTCCAATAGCTCCCTAAAAAATCTCCGGTAGAAAAGTAGTTTTACGAGTAAAATTTAGGAAAAGTTTTCCGAGAGCAACTTTCCCTAAAATTTAGAAGATTTGCTAACTAACATCCTCTCCACTGAAAGAATATTTCCCTTTATGAGACTCATAGGTGTCAACATGGGGCTTGTTCCTCAATGGGCTAGGGCCTAGAGATACAAGCACCTCCTAACCATCCAATCACATATTGGTTCTCCTAGACACATGAGTTTTAATAGCATTTTCCTATGTGTCAACTCTTTGATTTATTAAGGAGGTATGCGTAAAGTTTTCTCGTTTTGATTCAATCCCTAATTCCCTATTAAATCCTCATGTTAAAAACTTCATGCCAAAGCATCTCAAGAGGATTTGTTGATTAATTTTTTGATGAGAAAGTTAATCTCATTCAATATCTCTTAGTAAAGAGTCTACCTTTTAATAGATGTCCTCCAATGTCAGTTCTGTACTTCGCCCTTCACCTATCTAGGATTGCATATGAGCACCAAAGAAGCAATTTGTGTGCCTTTTAAATTTATGAGTGGAAGAGAAACTCCTCGACTGCTCTCATTGATCGAACCATATTGGTAAGGTTTAGATGGTCGATTCAGTCATATCATCCCTGCCCACTTACTTATTTCCAGCGATATTCGTTCAGTGCAAGACCACGTTCCTATCGTCTGCGAGACACATGTGATGACTTCGTCTGTCTCAAGATTTGTTGGTTTATTTTCTCAAAGGTGTTCATAGGAGTAGTGTGTGTTGGTACGTTCATATGAGTGAGCGTATATGCATGTATATAAGCATTTGCATTTGTACCGTGTTTCACAAAATAATAATCTAGAAGTGGGTTATTGAAGAAATTGATAAACATAAGGCAACGTCTTTGGAGAGACAACATCCTTGCAAGTAAAATATAATGACCAGTAATTGCATGGGAATTGGTTTGTAAGCCAAACATCATAGGGGTCTTGGGGTTATTAGTCTCTCTGTGCAATATGACTACTTGTTATTGAACTTCTGGAATGATCAAGTCTTCAAAGGAATTCAACCAAACTTATACACATGTAGGAAGAAAATCAAGGAAGAAATTAACTCTTTTATGGTACACAGCAAAGATGAAAGCTTATTTTGGCTTTCTATCTTGGTTGAACCCTTTATATAACTTTTACATCATTGAGGGCCTCTAACATTGTATCGAAGATTTTTTTCTTATATTTTCAAAAAGGAATCACTGGAGGGGGAAGTTTTCCCACCTAAATATATTACTAAAGCAGTAAAGCAGCCAGACTGATTACAAATGAAGAGGAATTCCATAGGCGTGCATGCACATGAGGAGAGGAAAAGACACCAGTAGAAAAACAACCTCCTTATTGGTAGCCTTACAATGTCCATGAGACCATAGGTCCAAGTCATCAATCATAAGTCTAAGAGAAGTAACGTAATGAATGTCTAGCTGACAATAAGCTTTAGTATTCTGAGCATCCAAAATCTTCCATAGGATGAGAAGAAGGATGAAGGAACATAGTGCTTGAGATGGTAGTAGAGGGCCAGCAGTATCCCATAAGTCGTCGATGCAATCTGGCTTGGGGATTCCCAATCTTTACCAAATTATGTCGGAGATGGGGCATTGGAGGAAGATGTGCTCTGTGTCTTCTACGTTGTGGTTACACGAGGGGTAGGAGGAGTTGGATGAGATATGCTTCCAAAGATGGTTTTCCTTGCAGTTGAGGTGCCTATGGAACAACAACCAGGCGAACACTTCAATCTTGGTGGAGACGGGTGACGAACAAATGAGCTTGGCATGCGGATCCTCGTGAGGCTCAACGGCGAGTAGAGCATAGGCGTTCCTGGTGGTGAAGGGTTTCCCATCGTTTATAAACCTTTGGTCGTCCTAGAGCGATGACATGAAGAATAGTAGACACTCAGACGTATTGTTTGGTGGAGTGTGTAAAGAGGTTTGGGAATGCAGTAGCAAGCAAAAGGCCCGATAAAAAGCATCTATTTGTTAAGTACTTATTTAGGGATTAAGAATATCAACATAATGTAAGTAGTAGAGTCTAAGACAGCGGAGAGATGAATAAGGCGGTCTCCCTTATTATGCAGTTTGGCCTTCCATTGTACAAACTATTCTTTCGAAATATAAATACACGCAGTAGGGAAACCTACCGCGGAAGTCCTAATCTAAGCTCGAGCTCAAATGCTCTAGGCATGAACAGTAAAACCATAAAAAATAGATTTTTTTGTGGCAAACATTAAGGAATGTTTTGAGTGTTTGCAAATTTTCATCATCATATCACATTTGTGAAAGTCGTGGCAAAAAAAAATTAAAATCAGCGTTTCAAAATGCTTTTGAAAATAGCATCTTAGGAGCATCATTCTTTTTTGCCACGTCTTTCACAAATGTGATTCCAAAATGAAACTTTGCAAGCCCTAGAAATATCTCATAATGTTTGCCCAAAAAAGGATATTTTTTTTGGGTTTTTTTCGATTTTACTGTTCATCTTGTCTCATTTGAACCCAAGCTAAGAAACTCCATGTCTGAACAAAAAGAAAGGGCGACAGACATTAAGCAACTCACAAGTTAGAACCGGCGCTAGATGTAGACATTTCATTCGAAATATAAATATACGTAGTAGGGAAACCAACTGTGAAAGTCCTAATCTAAGCTCGAGCTCAAATGCTCTAGGCATGAACAGTAAAACCATAAAAAAATCTAATTTCTTTTGTGGCAAACATTAAGGAATGTTTCGAGTGCTTGCAATTTTCCATCATCATATCACATATGTGGAAGTCGTGCCAAAAAATTTAAAATCAACATTTCAAAATGCTTTTGAAAATAACATCTTAGGAGCATCATTTTTTTCCACAACTTTCACGAATGTGATTCCAAGATGAAACTTTGCAAGCACTTTAAATATTTCTTAATGTTTGCCACAAAAAAATTCAGGATTTTTTGTTTCGATTTTACTGTTTGTCTTGTCTCATTTGCCCGAGCTAATAAACTCCATGTCCGAACAAAAAGAAAGGGTGATAGACATTAAGCAACTCATAAGTAAAAAAAAAGTTAGAACTGGAGCTAGATGTCAAACTCAAGACACAGCAGCGCTTGGTTGCAAGAAACCAAAACACCAAACTCATAACCAACCTCGGAAGCGAGGCATATTCCATCAGTAGCAAGCCTCGGCTCCGGTAGCTCCTGTTCTGTCCTCTTGCGCGTCCGTGTCCGTTCTGATTGGCCACTTTCCCGCCCGTCAGGCAGCGGTCTTCACCATCCACCAGGAAGTTAAAAATTTCCAGAATGATCATCAAAACCTAAAGAGCATCACTCTCTCCCGACCGCCAAAATTCTGAGGACTCGAGCGCTCGTTCCTGAACAATTTTCACAGCTTCCCTTTTTATTTTTGGCTCGCAGCTGCTGTGTTAAGTGTTAACGCCTCTGAATTTTTGTGGGCGGTGAAAGAGAGGTGGCGCCGCGGCCAGGCAAGCGGTGACACGTTCACGGGGCACTCGGCCGTCCAGCCAGCACTGTTGCCGAAAGCGCTAGTTGGAGAGTCGTAAACAGGAAAAGATGCGTGGTGGTTGAATTTTCTCGTTTCTGGTCGTCGTTGGTTGCTGTCCTCCCGTGCCAACATGCTGTTTTCCACGCTCCAACACAGATACGTACAGACCTATAAAAAAATACGTCTAATATATGTTTTTTTAACACAGTATAGACGCAAACGTTTATATATACGCACATATACTCAACCCTATGAACACACACGGTGTTTCCCACGTGATCTGCTGATGATTTCAGCAGTATCTTCGGGTTCCTGACCTCCTAGAGCGTATGCGTGCTGGTGGTGCTTAGGCCAACTCCACCGCGCGACCCTATCCTGTTCGCCCCCGTCCGTTTGGGGTAAAACGGACAAACCAGACGGCCCAGCGCGCGGGTGCAAACGGACTTTTGTCCGCTTTGTGTCCGGTTTCGACCCATCCGCGGCCCAAGTTTGCGCCGGTTTTGGGATGAAACGGACAGCGCGCGGACGGGCGGGACGCGCGCGCTTGTCCTCCCCTGGCCCGCCTGTCAGTGGGAGAAACCAACCCCCCCACGCCCCATTTGGCGCCATTTCCCCAAACCCTCCCACGCCCCTCCCGCCGCCCCCTCTCTCCCCCGTCCATGGCCGACGCCCCGCCGAATTCCGGCGGCCTGGCCGTCGAGCCGCCCACAAAGGTGAAGAAGAAGGCGGCCAAGGCGCCAAGGAAGCCGCGGTCGGAGTGCACGCCGGAGGAGATCGCCAAGTTGGTCGTGGAATCGGCGAAGAGGAGGGAATGGAGAGCGGTCGTCAAGGTCAATGCCGCCGCGGCCAAGTTCGCCGCCCAGCGCAATGAGATGGAGGCTGCGCGGCGCAAGGTCGCGGTCGACGAGAAGGAGGACCTCGTCAACAAAGCGCACGCCCTCCTCATGCTTAGCATGGGTCGTCCGACCGGATTCCCTGCAGCGGCCGTCGGCCCGGCGAGCACAGGCTCGTCGGTCGCCCGGCCTCCGCACTGCCAGTCGCCGACGTCGCGGACCGCGCCCATGTCGCCCGGCTTTCCTCCGCCAAGGCACGACGGCCAGACCCGTTTCTCGGGGTCGCCGGACGTTGGCTTGTTCGCGCCGTCCACACCGCGCCCCGCGGCCGTCATCGACCTCAACGTCACGCCTGGGTCCAGCAGCGGCGGCCGGCCGTCCGTCGAGATGCAAAGAAAGCAAGCACGGGCACCGTTCACGGGCACCATGCCGGCCCCCCGCGTCTTGTTTGACGGAATGCCAACACCAACGCCAACGGTCGACGACCCCTTCTACAACCAGTACATGGAGGACGTGATCTTCGAGGGTGGGCAGGGCCGTGCCTACGACCCCGACGATACCCAAAGTCAGGATGGCCGCGCCCAATACGTCCCCGATGAAGAGGCCGACGACCGTGCTGACTACGACCATGGTGACTCGTGGCATGAAGACGATGACATCTATGTCGAAGGTGATGGTGATGAAGAAAAAGGCAATGACATTGATATTAGTGGCAAGCCATTGTTCATCGACGAGCTCACCCAAAGAGCGGAAGCACAAAAGAAGAGGAAGAGCATTCGCACGGGTTCATATACACAAGATGAGGACAAGTTGATTTGCCAAGCTTGGATGGAGATTAGCCAAGATCCGAGGACCGGCACGCAACAAAAGGGCATTGTTTTTTGGACGAGAGTCCACAAAACATTCCATGAAAGGAAGATGTTTGAGCCCTACCAAATTACAAGCAACCATGGCATCGGCTCGATTCAAAAGAGATGGTTGTTCATCCAATAAGAGTGCAACAAGTTTGCGCCGCATTTGAGAGCGTTGAAGCACGGCCCGTGAGTGGTCTCGACGTTGGGGACATGGTATGCTCTCCTCTTCCTAGCCCTTTCCTTGCTACGGCCATGAGACTTCGGCCGTGTATATGTTTGCATGTTCACTTGTTGTTGATCATGTGGCGTAGGCATTTCAATCTTTGGAGGCATTCAAGGCCCGGCACAATGACAAGCCATTCACTCTTACGCATTGTTGGACGATCATCAACAATTGCCCTAAGTTCAAGGACCAATACCCTGAACTACAAAGGAAGAGAGGACTGAAGACAGCCAAGTTCTCCGGAGGTGGAGATGGCGAGGCGTTGAAGAGGCCGAGGGGCAAGACCAACTCCAAGGTTGATGACATACGTGATGCCTCATCCATGGCATTGCATGACACTTTGCATGGCATGATGTCCCAAAAGGATGTGAGGGACGAGAAGAAGCGGCAAAGCAAGGACGGGCAAATGAAGCAATACCTAGACCTTCAAAGAAAGAAGCTTGAGATGGAGGAGGCGGCCAAGAGGAGGAAGATCGACATGGAGGAGGCAGCCCCGCAAAGGCAGCTCGGCATGGAGGAGGCGGCCCGACAAAGGCAGCTCGACATCGAGGCTGACAACGTCAAGGCCAGGCAGAGGCAGCTCGACATCGAGGCCACCAATGCCGCCACCAAAGCGAAGGAGGTGGCCCTTGCGATCATGAGCGTGGACTTGTCGAAGATGAGCGAGAAGACGAGGGCCTGGTTCGAGGCCAGGCAGAAGGAGATGCTCGACGCCGAAGGCCTGAACTAGGTCGTCCGATCGGCGTGGCTGGTTTTTTTTGGAGGCTGGCATGGGTGCCGCCCGCCCACTGGGCCGCTGGCACTGTGCCGGCGAGAAAACATTCATTTTAGTGGCCGGCTGTGTTGCCGGCCGTTGGCTGTGTTGCCGGCGAGGACAACTATTAATTTTGGAGGCTGGCTGTGTTGTCGGCCGCTGGCTGATACCGGCGATGGACGTGTAGGCCGCTGGCTCTGTTGCCGGCGTGATGAACTGGGCCGCTGGCCTGATGTGAACTAAGGCTTGGCATTTGAAAGTTGTTTCTTTTTTTAAAATAGACGCGGACAGGATGAGGCAAACGGATGCGGCCGCGTGCTGGGCGCACGGCCACCGCATCCCCAGACATGCCCGGACACGACCCCATTGCTCTACCCAAACGGACAGAAACTGGATAAAACGAACGTTCGTTTAGAGTCGCGCGGTGGAGTTGGCCTTACGGTCAACCCATGCCTACGACCGTGTGCGTGGAAATGGTATGCCTGTGCTTGCAAAGCATACGCGCGTTGAAATCGCGCAACACGCGGAACGGGCTGCACCTGCACTTGAGGAAAGGAAACCCACGTGGAACGGACTGCAAGGACATGTGCATAGATTTGAAAAAAAGGACATTTGCATAGAATAGGGAGGAAATGGAGTAGTGATAATCGTACACGAGACCAGAGACTTTGTTGCAATGACAAAATCCAGTGCTTCGCCGGACCTAATCGACCGATCTGATGTACTGCTACTGATTCTGATTCAGGGGATTGATCGTATACAGGCTTTGCTCGTGCTAAGAGCATCCCTAGTCTTTTTTCCTAATGACATTTACAACATCTACAGTGACAAACAGCAAATCCGACCCGTGAAACGCACGCAGACGCGGGCACTGATCGGTCACGTCTTAAATTTTTCTCTCCACATTCGCGTACCTCACATCTGACACCCTATATTCATACTACGCATGCAAAATAAGAGCTACTATACGCGATCAAATAACGCACAACGAAATCAGCATCGATTGGACAACCAAATGCACATAAATGAACTGTACACCATCTAAAAGATCATCGGATTTCATTGCCAGACAAGTTTTTAACTTCAATAACTAAGAAACGATAATAAACATAGAAGGAGGAACGTCTTCACCGCTTCCTCGCCGGGTCTTTCCCCTTCCGGCCGCCGGAGTAGCTGTAGGCGTCCGCGACTGGTGGAGGATCTTAGTCGTCGGAGGGGGGGGGGGGTGGAGCTGTGGTCGTTGCCATCGTCGGAAGTTGGAGTCGGACATGACGATCGGCCCCAGCATCCGGCAGACGGCCCTGTCCTACTGCCGCTTCAACTTGGCGAGCCGAGCTGCCTTCGCCGCCGCCTTCTTCGTTTCGCGCTCCGACTGCTCTATAACAAGCCGGAGCGCCTTCGCGTTCTTCCGCCGTTGGCGACGAGCTTCTGTCTTCGCCGCCGTGAGCGACCGACAGTAGACCCAAGCGAGGAGCTGCTTGTCCTCGTCAGGCTCCACCGGCATCCCACTGCGGCGGCGCACAGACTGCTCCGCCATGTCCCTCTCCCTTGCCCGCTGCCTCTCACGGCGGGCGGCGCACACCTATAATTCCGGAGTGCACGTGCGGGCCGGCGGTGCGGGAACTACTACCCATCGCTGCTCGCGCGGAGCAGTGGCTGACGGGGGAAGGGGACGGCGCGGAGCAGAGCGAACGGCGCCGCCCTGACGGAGCTGTGCGCGGACCGGGAGGGGTCAGCTCCAGCGTCCATGCCGCACCGATGCGGGAGCTACGGCGACGCCCCAGATCCGGAGCTGCCCCTAGTGTTCACCTTGGACTGCTTCAAGGCAATGCGAAGGGCCAACTCCTCGTTGATGTCGGGGCCGGAGCCGGAGTGGCTGCCGGAGCTCAACATTGCGCCTGATTGGATCGGAATCGGAGAAAGGAGAGGATAGGACGGAGCGAGTGAGAGGAGAGTGAGTGAGCTAGGGTTTGGAGCGAGAAGCTGGATGAGTTTTTTTTGTGAGACAACCGTGGGGCAGTGTGTTGGGAATCGTTGCATGGAAAAAAAATCTACACACACACAATGATTTATCCATGGAGATGCATAGCAACGAGGGGGAGAGTGTGTCTACGTACCCTCGCCGAAGCGTTTCACAACGCGGTTGATATAGTCAAACTTCTTCGCGCTTTAGCCGATCAAATACCGAACGCACGGCACCTCCGCGTTCTGCACACGTTCAGCTCGGTGACGTCCCTTGCCTTCTTGATCCAGCAAGATGTCGTGGTAGTAGATGAGTTCCGTCAGTACGACGGCGTGGTGACAGTGATGGTGAAGTGATCTCCGCAGGGCTTTGCCTAAGCACTACGAAAATATGACCAGGGGTGTAAATGGTGGAGGGGGGCGTCGCACACGGCTAGGCAATTGTCTGGTGTGTGCTAGGCGCCCCCCTCCCACGTATATATAGGTGGGAGGGAGGAGCAGCCAAAGGAGGCGCCCAAGTAGAGGAATCCTACTTGGTGTCCCTCCCAAGCCGCGCACCCATTCTTCCCTTATTTGGAGTGCGGGGAAAGGCAGGGGAGGGTGGCGCCCCTCCCTTTCCTTTCTCCCATGAGAGGGAAAGGCGGGAGGGGCTAGCCCTCCCCCTTTTCCTTCCCTAGGGCTGTCCAAACAAGTGGAGGGGCGCACCAGCTCCCTAGTGGGCTGGTCTGTCCCTCCCTTTGGCCCATTAAGCCCACAACTTGTGCGGGGGGGGGGGGGGGGGGGGGGGGGGGGGTTGCCCGGAACCCCTTCCAGTGACCCGATTCCTTCTCGGTACGTCCTCAAACACTTCCGGTGTCCAAATACCATTGTCCTATATATCGATCTTTACCTCTCGACCATTTCGAGACTCCTCATCATGTCCGTGATCTCATCCGGGACTCTGAACAACACTCGGTCACCAAATCATATAACTCATATAACACTATATCGTCAACGAACGTTAAGCGCGCGGACCCTACGGGTTTGAGAACTATGTAGACATGACCGAGACACCTCTCCGGTCAATAACCAATAGTGGAACCTGGATGCCCATATTGGCTCCTACATATTCTAAGAATATCTTTATCGGTCGAACCGTTATGACAACATACGTAATTCTCTTTGTCCATCGGTATGTTACTTGCCCGAGATTCGATCGTCGGTATCTTCATACCTAGTTCAATCTTGTTACCGGCAAGTCCCTTTACTCGTTACGTAATACATCACCTCGTGACTAACTCCTTAGTCGTTTGCTTGCAAGCTTATGATGTGTATTACCGAGAGGGCCCAGAGATACCTCTCAGATACTCGGAGTGACAAATCCTAATCTCGATCCATGCCAACTCAACAAACACCTTCGGAGATACCTGTAGAGCATCTTTATAATCATCCAATTACGTTGTGACGTTTGATAGCACACAAGGCATGCCTCCGGTATCCGGGAGTTGCATAATCTCATAGTCGAAGGAATATGTATTTGACATGAAGAGAGCAATAGCAATAAAACTGAACGATCATTATGCTAAGCTAACAGATGGGTCTTGTCCATCACACCATTCTTCTAATGATGTGATCCCATTATCAAATGACAACTCATGTCAATGGTTAGGAAACCTTAACCATCTTTGATCAAGGAGCTAGTCTAGTAGAGGCTCACTAGGGACACGGTGTTTGTTTATGTATTCACACATGTATTAAGGTTTCCGATCAATACAATTCTAGCATGAATAATAAACTTTTACCATGAATAAGGAAATATAAAATAATAACTTTATTATTGCCTCTAGGGCATATTTCCTTCAGTCTCCCACTTGCACTAGTGTAACACCCACGATGCGGCTATATCTCCCACGTGTCGAGGCATGACTTAGAGGCATAACCGCATTGTAGGTATTGTCGCAAGAAGGGTCATCTTCACACAATTCCATGTAATGAACAAGAATGGGATAAAGAGAGTTGGCTTACAATCGCCACTTCACACAATACATAAATTAAATTCATACATCATCCAAAATCCACACATAGACCGACTACGGTCAAATCCAAAAGAAAGGAAGATAACCCTAAATGCTAGATCCCCGATCGTCCCAACTGGGCTCCACTACTGATCATCAGGAAACGAAACATAGTAACGACCACGTTCCTCGTCGAACTCCCACTTGAGCTCGGTTGCGTCACCTGCACTGGTATCGTCGGCACCTGCAACTGTTTTGGTAGAATCTGTGAGTCACGAGGACTCAGCAATCTCACAGCCACGAGATCAAGACTATTTAAGCTTGTAGGAAGGATGGGGTAATGAGGTGGAGCTGCAGCAAGCACTAAGCATATATGGTGGCTAACATACGCAAACAAGAGCGAGAAGAGGAGCAACGCAACGGTTGCGAAGCTAGAAATGATCAAGAAGTGATCCTGAAACTACTTACGTTCATACATAACCCAGACCGTGTTCACTTCCCGGACTCCGCCGAAAAGAGACCATCACGGCTACACGCACAGTTGATGTATTTTAATTAAGTCAAGTGTCAAGTTCTCTACAACCGGACATTAACAAATTCCCATCTGCCTCATAACCGCGGGCACGGCTTTGACAGATAATACCCTGCAGGGGTGTCCCAACTTAGGCCATTATAAGCTCTCACGGTCAACGGCTTTCACGAACTCGTCTCCCGGCTCTACCCAAAGCAAGAACACAAGCAACGGAACCACAATCAATCATGGGAAATGCACAAGCAACATGATGCAACACATGCATGATATGCGAGATGTGATATGCGATGCATATGCGTGCTCCGGAAGAAAAAGGATGAACAAGGCATCAACTTGGCAAACCAAGTATGCCGCTGGAAAGATGAGATGATTTCGGTCGAAATCGATATAAAGATCACCGGAAACGGATGCACGGTTTGCAAATGGCAAGCAAAACAAGAATGGCACGATTCTGCGATTAACAGCATGATAGCACTTAGAATACATCAATTAACTATGCTACAGCACCCCAACATAGCAACAAAGCATAGGGCAGTGATCTACAAGAGATGCTTGACAAAAGATGAACACTGAGCTACAGCTAGATCACACAATAACAGGTTCAAACAAGCATGGCAAAAGTGCAAAAGATATCAGCTTCACAGACAGTGAAAATACTGAACATGACTGAAACAGCATCAGGTAGCAACGTTCAGAGCAAGCAAAACACATGCTACAGGAACTTATCGTAGCAAAACAAGGCATGGCATGAATCTACTAAATGCATAGAACAAAAGTCCCTTACTTATCATGAGCCAAAAAGGAGCAGAAAATAAGATGGAACCCATGTAAACATAGCAAGTTTCGTTAACAGGTTTCAGACTTAGCAGAAAACAGAGCATGGCATTAACAGAATTATGAAGGCATCTTTGTGAACTCGATTCACTCATCACAAAGAAATGCATGACAAAACAAGCATACCAACAGCAAGATGACATGTTCGTGAAGCTAACCATGGCAAGAGTAAGTTCATAGCATGCATGGATCACTAGCAACATCCATGGCAAATTTGAATACCATGTTAACATTCTGTCAGGAACATTTTATAGCAAAAGTAGAGTAAGATTGAGACATGCTAGGGCACTCCATAATTGCAAACAGGGGCATGAATGGATAGAGCATAACCATATGTCCAAAACATCCTTACCGAACATACTCAAAATAAGCATGAATCTCACTGTAGCCACATGGATACATGGCAACAAAATAACAGCAGGTAAAAGACAGCAAAATCCCAAGTCCCTGAAAACAGAAACATCATGAAGCCTAGTTTGCATGCTTGTGCTAGTCACCAGAGATCACAAAAATATATGGTATACACCCCTGTAAAGATGGCATGGCATAGACCAAAACACATGTAGAGCTCATGCCCAAAAGATGCACACATCAAATGCAACAAAAATAACAAAACATCAAGTTCTGATAAGTAACAGCAGTAAACAACATATAGCACTTGCATCAGATATTTGAGCACCTAGATGAACTCAAACAAGAATGGCACAATGGAACAAAATGAAGAGCATCTCATGATGAACATTTCGATATATCATGCGCATGAAACGGAGCAGTATGCAAGGAGATATGATGCGATGAACAGAGCCACATAATATTACAAATCCGGGGACTTGGAGGAATTTCACCTCGCGGATCTGGGGTTGACTTTGGCACGGATGCCGAGCGGGGCTGGATCTCGCCGGAGATGGAGAGGAGGAGGCCGGAGGGGACGAGGCTCGCCGGAGAGGGAGGAGGCCGGCCGGATCTGGCCGGATCCGGCGCCGACAGAGGCCGCGCGGCGCGGGGGCGACGACCTGGGCGACGGCGGCGGCGGCGAACTCGGGCGGCGGCCGGAGCAAGGCAGCGGGGTCGCCGGAGATCGCCGGCGGGGCGACGGGGCGGCGAGGGCGCGGGAGGCGCGGGACCTGGCGGCGGCGGAGATGGGCTCGGGGGGCCCGTCGCGGGCTCGCGGGCCGGCGGCAGAGGAAGGCAGCGGCGCGCCACGTGGCGGGCTCTGGTTGGCGCGGGCGCAGCGGCGGGCGTGTCCGGCCCGATCCGGACGTGTCTGGCGGCGGAGAGAGGCGCGGCTAGGGTTTCGGGACCCGGGATTTGGGGGGAGATGCACATATTTATAGGTAGAGGGAGCTAGGAGACTCTAAATGGAGTGCGGTTTTCGCCCACACGATCGTGATCGAACGACCGAGAGCATGGAGAGGGCTTAGATGGGTTATTGGGCTGTTTGGAGGGGTGTTTGGCTGCAACACACGAAAGGCCTATGCGGTTACCCGGTTAACCGTTGGAGCATCAAACGACCTCCAAATGGAACGAAACTTGACAGGTGGTCTACCGGTGGTGTACCAAGGCCACTTGGCAAACCTCGGTACATTCCGAGAACGTTTAACACCTGCTCACAAAAAGAGACAAGAGGGGTGCGCCGGTGCAAGTGGGAGTGTCGGATTGCAAAACGGACAACGGGGAAAATGCTCGGACGCATGAGACGAACACGTATGCAATTGAGATGCACATGATGACGTGATATGAGATGCATGACATGAACAAAATGCAAAACAAAAGACAAAACCCGACCACGAAGGGAATATCATAACACATAGCCGAAAATGGCAAGAGTTGGAGTTACAAATATGGAAAGTTACATCCGGGGTGTTACAACTAGAGTCAATAATCTAGTTCACATTGCCGTGTGATTAACACCAATAGTTCACATCGCCATGTGATTAACACCCATAGTTCACATCGCCATGTGACCAACACCCAAAGGGTTTGCTAGAGTCGATAATCTAGTTCACATCTCCATGTGATCAACACCCAAAGAGTACTAAGGTGTGATCATGTTTTGCTTGTGAGAGAGGTTTAGTCAACGGGTCTGCCATATTCAGATCCGTATGTATTTTTGTAAATTTCTATATCTACAATGCTCTGCATGGAGCTACTCTAGCTAATTGCTCCCACTTTCAATATGTATCCAGATTGAGACTCAGAGTCATCTGGATCAGTGTCAAAGCTTGCATCGACATAACCTTTTACGACGAACTCTTTGTCACCTCCATAACTGAGAAACATTTCATTAGTCCTCTTTAGGTACCGAAGGATAATTTTGACTGTTGTCTAGTGATCTAGTCCCGGATCACTATTGTACCTCCTTGCCAAACTCATGGCAAGGTACACAATAGGTCTGGTACACAACATGGCATACTTTATAGAACCTATAGCTGAGGCATAGGGAATGACTTTCATTCTCTCTCTATCTTCTGCCGCAGTCAGGTTTTGAGTCTTACTCAACTTCACACCTTGTAACACAGGCAAGAACCCTTTCTTTTACTGATCCATTTTGAACTTCTTCAAAACTTTGTCAAGGTATGTGCTTTGTGAAAGTCCTATTAAGCGTCTTGATCTATCTCTATAGATCTTGATACCCAATATATAAGCAGCTTCACCGTGGTCTTTCATTGAAAAACTCTTACTCAAGTATCATTTTATGCTTTCAAGAAATTCTATATCATTTCCAATCAATAATATGTCATCTACATATAATATCAGAAATGCTACAGACCTCCCACTCACTTTCTTGTAAATACAGGCTTCACTATAAGGCTGTATAAAACCATATGCTTTGATCACCTCATCAAAGCGTATATTCCAACTCTGAGATGCTTGCACCGGTCCATAGATGGATCGCTGGAGCTTGCATTCTTTGTTAGCACCTTTAGGATCGACAAAATCTTCTGATTGCATCATATACAACTCTTCTTTAAGATATCCATTAAGGAATGCACTTTTGACGTCCATTTGCCAGATTTCATAATAATAAAATGTGGCAATTGCTAACATGATTCGGATAGACTTAAGCATCGCTACGGGTGAGAAAGTCTCATCGTAGTCAACTCCTTGAACTTGTCGAAAACCTTTTGCGACAAGTCGAGCTTTGTAGACAGTAACATTACCATCAGCGTCCGTCTTCTTCTTAAAGATCCATTTATTCTCTATGACTTGCCGATCATCGGGCAAATCCACAAAAGTCCACACTTTGTTCTCATACATGGATCCTATCTCAGATTTCATGGCCTCAAGCCATGTATCAGAATCTGGGCTCATCATAGCTTCTTCGTAGTCCATAGGTTTGCCTTGGTCTAGTAACATGACTTCCAGGACAGGATTACCGTACCACTCTGGTGCGGAATGTGTTCTGGTTGACCTACGAAATTCAGTAGTAACTTGATCTGAAGTTTTATGATCATCATCATTAGCTTCCTCTCTAGTTGGTGTAGGCATCACGAGAACGGTTTTCTCTGATGTGCTACTTTCCAATTCGAGTGAAGGTACAATTACCTCATCAAGTTATACTTTCCTCCCACTCACTTCTTTCGTGAGAAACTCCTTCTCTAGAAAGGATCCATTCTTAGCAGCAAAGATCTTGTCTTCGGATCTGTAGTAGAAGATGTACCCAATGGTTTCCTTAGGTATCCTATGAAGACACACTTCTCCGCTTTGGGTTCGAGCTTATCAGGCTGAAGCCTTTTAACATAAGTGTCGTACCCCCAAACTTTTAAGAAATGACAACTTAGGTTTCTTGCCAAACCACAGTTGATACGGTGTCATCTCAACGGATTTAGACGGTGCCCTATTTAACATGAATGTGGATGTCTCTAATGCATAACCCCAAAACGATAGTGGAAAATCGATAAGAGACATCATAGAACGCACCTTATCGAATAAAGTACGGTTACGACGTTCGGACACACCATTACGATGTGGTGTTCCAGGTGGTGTTAGTTGTGAAACTATTCCACATTGTTTTATATGAAGTCCCAACTCGTAACTCAAATATTCGCCTCCGCAATCAGACCGTAGAAACTTTATTTTCTTGTTACGATGATTCTCCCCTTCACTCTGAAATTCTTTGAACTTTTCAAATGTTTCAGACTTGTGTTTCATTGAGTAGATATACCCATATCTGCTCAAATCATCTGTGAAGGTTAGAAAATAACGATACCCACTGCGTGCCTCAACACTCATCGGACCGCATACATCGGTATGTATTATTTCCAATAAGTTATTAGCTCGCTCCATTGTTCCGGAGAACGGAGTTTTAGTCATCTTGCCCATGAGGCATGGTTCAACAGTATCAAATGATTCATAATCAAGTGATTCCAAAATTCCATCCGCATGGAGTTTCTTCATGCGCTTTACACCAATATGACCTAAACGGCAGTGCCACAAGTATGTTGCACTATCATTATCAACTTTGCATCTTTTGGTATCAATATTATGAATATGTGTATCACTACGATCGAGATTCAATAAACCATTTACATTTGGTGTATGACCATAGAAGGTTTCATTCATGTAAACAGAACAACAATTATTCTCTAACTTAAATGAATAACCGTATTGCAATAAACATGATCCAATCATATTTATGCTCAACACAAACACCAAATAACATTTATTTAGGTTCCATACTAATTCCGAAGGTAGAGGGAGTGTGCGATGGTGATCTTATCAACCTTGGAATCACTTCGAACACACATCGTCACATCACCCTTAACTAGTCTCTGTTCATTCTGCAACTCCTGTTTCGAGTTACTAATCTTAGCAACTGAACCGGTATCAAATACCCAGGGGCTACTATGAACACTAGTAAGGTACATATCAATAACATGTATATCAAATATACTTTTGTTCACTTTGCCATCCTTCTTATCCGCCAAGTATTTGGGGCAGTTCCGCTTCTAGTGACCATTCCCTTTGGAGTAGAAGCACTCGGTTTCAGGCTTAGGTCCAGATTTGGGCTTCTTCACGGGAGTGGCAACTTGCTTGCCATTCTTCTTAAAGTTCTCTTTCTTTCCCTTTGCCCTTTTCTTGAAACTAGTGGTCTTGTTAACCATCAACACTCAATGCTTTTTTCTTGATTTCTACCTTTGCTGATTTCAGCATCGCGAAGAGCTCGGGAATTGTTTTCGTCATCCCTTGCATATTATAGTTCATCACGAAGTTCTAGTAGCTTGGTGATAGTGACTAGAGAACTCTGTCAATCACTATCTTATCTGGAAGATTAACTCCCACTTGATTCAAGTGATTGTAGTACCCAGACATTCTGAGCACATGCTCACTGGCTGAGCTATTATCCTCCATCTTGTAGGCAAAGTACTTGTCAGATCTCATACCTCTTAACACGGGCATGAGTCTGAAATACCAATTTCAGATCTTGGAACATCTCATATGCTCCGTGGAGTTCAAAACGTTTTTGAAGTCCCGGTTCTAAGCCGTATGGCGCACTAAACTATCAAGTAGTCATCATACCGAGCTTGTCAAACGTTCATAACATCTGCATCTGCTCCTGCAATAGGTCTGTCACCTAGTGGTGCATCAAGGACATAATTCTTCTGTGCAGCAATGGGGATAATCCTCAGATCACGGAAATAAGGGAGCTATATCTCGAGCTATTGATCTACAACATAGATTTGCAAAACTATAAGACTAAGTTCATGATAAATTAAGTTCAGTTAATCAAATTACTTAAGAACTCCCACTTAAATAGACATTCCTCAAGTCATCTAAGTGATACGTGATCCAAATCAACTAACCCATGTCCGATCATCATGTGAGATGGGGTAGTCGTCAATGGTGAACATCTCTATGTTGATCATGTCTACTATATGATTCACGTTCGACCTTTCGGTCTCCAGTATTTCGAGGCCATGTTTGTACATGCTAGGCTCGTCAAGTTTAACCCAAGTATTCTGCATGTGCAAAACTGTGTTACACCCATTGTATGTGAACGTAGAGTCTATCACACTCGATTATCACGTGGTGTCTCAACATGACGAACTGTAGCAACGGTGCATACTCTGGGAGAACACTTTTACCTTGAAATTTAGTGAAGGGATCATCTTATAATGCTACTGTCGTACTAAGCAAAATAAGATGCATAAAAGATAAACATCACATGCAATCAAAATATGTGACATGATATGGCCATCATCATCTTGTGCTTTTGATCTCCATCTCCAAAGCATTGTCATGATCTCCATCGTCACCAGCTCAACACCTTGATCTCCATCCTTGCGTCGTGGTCGTCTCACCAACTATTGCTTCTACAACTATCGCTAATGCATAGTGATAAAATAAAGCAATTACATGGCGTTTGCACTTCATATAATGAAGAGACAACCATAAGGCTCCTTCCGGTTGCCGATAATTTACAAAACATGATCATCTCATACAATAACGTTTATCACATCATGTCTTGACCATGTCACATCACAACATGCCCTGCAAAAACAAGTTAGACGTCCTCTACTTTGTTGTTGCAAGTTTTACATGGCTGCTACGGGCTTCTAGCAAGAACCGTTCTTACCTACGCAAAAAACCACAACGGTGTTTCGTCAAGTTTGTTGTTTTAACCTTCTTCAAGGACCGGCCGCAGTCAAATTCGATTCAACTAAAGTAGGAGAAACAGACACCCGCCAGCCAAACTAGTTGCATGTCAATCGGTGGAACCGTTCTCATGTGCGTGGACATGTAAGGTTGGTCCAGGCCACTTCATCCCACAATACCGCCGAATCAAAATAAGACGTTGGTGGTAAGCATTATGACTAACACCGCCCACAATTCTTTGTGTTCTACTCATGCATATCATCTATGCATAGACCTGGCTCATGATGCCACTGTTGGGAATCGTTGCATGGAAAACAAAAAAACTCTATGCACACACAATGATCTATCCATGGAGATGCATAGCAATGAGGGGGAGAGTGTCTCTACGTACCCTCGTAAACCGTAAGCGGAAGTGTTTCACAATGCGGTTGATGTAGTCGAACTTCTTCGCGCTTCAACCGATCAAGTACCGAACGCAGGACACCTCCGCGTTTAGCTCGGTGACGTCCCTCGCCTTCTTGATCCAGCAAGACGTCGAGGTAGTAGATGAGTTCCGTTAGCACGACGGCATGGTGACGATGATGGTGAAGTGATCTCCGCAGGGCTTCGCCTAAGCACTACGAAAATATGACCAGGGGTGTAAACCGTGGAGGGGGGCGACGCACACGGCTAGGCAATTGTCTGGTGTGTGCTAGGGCCCCCCTCCCACATATATATATAGGTGGGAGGGATGGAGGAGCAGCCAAAGAAGGCGCCCAAGTAGGAGAAATCCTACTTGGGGTCCCTCCCAAGCCGCGCCCCCTTCTTTCTTTATTTGGAGTGCGGGGAAAGGCAGGGGAGGGTGGCACCCCTCCCTTTCCTTTCTCCCATGAGAGGGAAAGGTAGGAGGGGCTAGCCCTGCCCCTTTTCCTTCCCTAGGGCTGTCCAAACAAGTGGAGGGGCGCACCAGCCCCCTATTGGGCTCGTCTGTCCCTCCCTTTGGCCCATTAAGCCCATAACTTGCCGGGGGGTGGTGCCCGGAACCCCTTCCGTGACCCGATTCCTTCCCGGTACGTCCTGAAACACTTCTGGTGTCCAAATACCTTCATCCTATATATAGATCTTTACCTCTCGACCATTTCGAGACTCCTCATCATGTCCATGATCTCATCCGGGACTCCGAACAATATTCGTTCACGAAATCATATAACTCATATAACACTATATCGTCAACGAACGTTAAGTGTGTGGACCCTACGGGTTCGAGAACTATGTAGACATGAACGAGACACCTCTCCGGTCAATAACCAATAGCGGAACCTGGATGCCCATATTGTCTCCTACATATTCTACGAAGATCTTTATCGGTCAAATCGTTATGACAACATATGTAATTCCCTTTATCCATCGGTATGTTACTTGCCCGAGATTCGATCGTCGGTATCTTTATACCTAGTTCAATCTCGTTACCGGCAAGTCTCTTCACTCGTTTCGTAATACATCACCTCGTGACTAACTCCTTAGCCGTTTGCTTGCAAGCTTATGATGTGTATTACAGAGAGGGCCCAGAGGTACCTCTCCGATACTCAGAGTGACAAATCCTAATCTCGATCCATGCCAACTCAACAAACACCTTCGGAGATACCTATAGAGCATCTTTATAATCACCCAATTATGTTGTGACATTTGATAGCACACAAGACATTCCACCGGTATCCGGGAGTTGCATAATCTCATAGTCGAAGGAATATGTATTTGACATGAAGAAAGCAATAGCAATAAAACTAAACGATCATTATGCTAAGCTAACGGATGAGTCTTGTCCATCACATCATTCTCATAATGATATGATCCCGTTATCAAATGACAACTCATGTCAATGGTTAGGAAACCTTAACCATCTTTGATCAACGAGCTAGTCTAGTAGAGGCTCACTAGGGACACGGTGTTTGTTTATGTATTCACACATATATTAAGGTTTTCGATCAATACAATTCTAGCATCAATAATAAACGTTTATCATGAATAAGAAAATATAAAAGAACAACTTTATTATTGCCTCTAGGGCATATTTCCTTCACGGTGGTGGGTCGGGCCTGTCTGCCCAGACGTGATGGACGTCCCCGCCCCATATCTGCCCTACATTTGGGATGGATATGAGGGGCGCCGGACAGTCCGACCGTTTATGGCTGGTTTGAGGCATTCGGGTGGGTCGATTTTTTGTGACCGGTCAGTGATCAATCAGCTCGCGCGAGCGTATGAGACGGGCTTGGGCGCCGGCTCTAGATGCTCTTACCTCATTAAAGTTTTCATTTTTATAACTTAACAAAAAACTAGCTCTTTTTTGAGTAATAATATAATACTTCCTCCGTCTCAAAATAAGTGACTTAACTTTGTACTAACTTTAGTGCAAAGTTGGGTCACTTATTTTGGGACGGATGGAGTACAGAGTAGCGAACAAACCTGTGATTGCACGATTAGGAGTACAATGGTATCTCAACCCATCAGGGGCCCAGCCCTATACTTCACATTGGTGCTCACGTTATTTCTAGATTTAGTTCAGCCTTTTGAGGATATTCGTTCAATGGGAGAAGACATTCCCATCGACTACGAGACTTGTGTGGTGACTTCGTAAAATCTTAGAATGCTATGCAGGCTCAGCCTCTCAGAGGTGCTCATAAGGATAAGATATGCGTGAGCGCGTTCATAGGGGTGAATGCATGCTCCTGTATGTGGTAAACACGTTATTTAAATACATGATTAACATTTTTCAAATACAAGTTTAACATTTTTGAATACATGGTAAACACGTTTTCTATACACATTCAATATTTTCAAATGCTTGAATATTTTTCAAATACAAGTTTAACATTTTCTAAATACATGGTCAACATTTTTCTATACGCATGTAATTTTTTTGAATATTTGATTAACATTTTTTAAATATTTTTTTTAAAAAAAATCAATGCCTGGATGAATAATTTTTAAATACACGATCAAATTTTTGTCAAACACATTATATATTGTTTGTAGAACTGAAAAACATTTTCTGTATGTACATTTAACATTTTTTTAAAGCCTGGTCAACATTGTTTTGAAATGTTTTATGTAAAAAATTGTAATATATTACTTAGAATATATTTTTAGCATAAATGAGAGTTAAAAAATGAAAGAAAGTAATGTCAAGAAAAATAAAACAAGGCAGTGGCCTCCCGCGCACTAGGCCGGCCCATACGCTCTCGTAGTTGCGAGACGCTTCAGTGAGTCGGAAGGTTTCCTCGCTTGAAGCGAGTTATAGCCGCGCTCATGTGCCGCTTGCTGCGAGATGCCCAGCTGCCTCGCCTGGCGCAAATGGTGGGCCAGTCGAGTAAGACGTGACTCGTCATGCTGGCGTTACTAAAATAGTATATTTAGCCTAAAAAAACTAAAATAGTATTTTTTGTCTCAAAAACAACTAAAACAATAGTTTTCCTTTTATTTATATTTTAAATGCATATATTTCAAAAACTTAAATTTACCTAATAAATTTAAAACCACAAATTATAAAACATGTTAACATAGTACAAACAAAAATTGTTAGCACAACTTCAAGAAAAGTTGAGAAATTTCAAAAATAATGTTGGTGACAATGAAAAATGTTGTCACATTTCAAAGAAATGTATAAGAATTTTTCAAAAAATAATATACAATGTAAATTTTTGCGTAATTTAAAAAATGTTTTAAACCCTGAAAAAATGTACTTGACAATTATATGGAAATATTTACGCATTTCTAAAAAATGTATATAGATTGGCAAAAAGAATGTTCGTAGGTTAAATTTTTTTATTTCTACTAAAACATGTAAATGGAATTTAGAAACTATCACGTGTTTCCAAAAATTCTCCGTGAATTTTTTTAATTTTTTTGTAGTTTGTAAAAAAATGTTTACGTTGTTTACAAATGTTTATTGCGATTAATAAAATTCTGCAACTCGTATTTTAAAAAAGTTACCAAGTATTCAAAACATGTACTTGAAAAATATCAAAGGTGTGTCATAAAAATGTTGCACGTGTGCTCTAAAAATCTACATTGTGTACTAAGAAAAAAAAGTTGACATGTGTTAGAAAAACCCGATAAAACCTGACAAAGAAACGAAAAGAAAAACACAAAACTAAAGGGAAACCAAGAAAGGAACAAATAAAATCAAAGTATAACGTAGGAAAAAAGAAAACCCCAAAGAGAAAACAAAGTAAAATGAAGAAAAAACCTGAAGAAAACCGGTAAAAAAAATAAAACCAAAGAAAAAATAAAGAAAAAACGGAGCAGAGCGAACCTACAGTGCGCAGCGAACAATCCACACTGATGGGCCGGCCCGCTAGTAGGCACCCGCAGACGATTCCAACTAGGATTTGATACGGGCGACATAACCAGGTGTTGCGAGAATGGAAGCCTAATTCCCGTCCCCATCCTCACCACCCTCTCTGGGATTGTACCCTGCCGACAATGATGCTAATGTCGTTCCCCGTTTCACAAAAGCGTCGGCAAGGCACGAAGGTCATGCGGCATGTTGTGCCGTTTTGGAAGAGTGGCCGCACAGCCATGACCATCCCCCAATCCCTCCTTCATGGCCGATCACCGTCCGATGGCGCCGAGTAATATCCCCAAGTGTAGGGAGTATTGTAGCACTTTTACAAAGTGAAAGTTGTAAGTATGGAGTGTCGAACCCAAAATGAGCTAATGTTAGGATTTGTATTCTCTCATGTTATATTTGTCATTGATTGGACCCTATTGTAGGAACGAAATATGTCTATTATAGGGGAGGGTGAATCAGAGATTTACATTTCTTCGGAGAAACTATAAATCTCTGAGTACACATCAGCGGAAAAGAACTAAGCAGAGATTTAACCACGAAGGAAAACTACTATGACATTATTGATACCCAAAGAAAATAAACAAGTGCACCGAAAAGAAATCACATGATTGAAGCTTAACCGAGGATAAATAAATGAAGGTAATTCAGGCTAAAGATGATACCAGTGATGCTCGATGGCGACAAGGTATTTGGTAGACCAAATCACTCTTCCGCAAAAGAGCTACGTCTAGTTGGAGTGACTTGTGATTTAACACACAAGATAAAATCTCTTTGTCCTCTTGTTCTCGACAACAAGTTCGTCAACTTGTGCCGATTACTCGAGGTAGATACTTGAGGCGGTCCGCAAAATCTTCACAGACAGTCTTCATTAACCACAATGACTCTTGGTTGCTGAAGAACTTGACACCTAACCATCTGGAGAGTTGGCAACTCTCAAGAGTAAAAGGTGGAGTGTACTAAACTTAGATCTGTGTGATGCTAAACCGCTATCTAGTTTTTCGGCTCTAGGGTTTTCTCTCGGTGAATTCTATACTCAAATCTTTCAGAGAGTGGGTGCTGAGACAAACTTGTCAGAATTACACGGAGCAACCAACGATTCACGTTGGCATGGGGTGACTATTTATAGCCATGACCTTCCCGATGGGGAAATGACAACTAGGACATGACGTGCAGCCAATGGCGAATCGACACGTTTCCAACGGTCGGATTTCAAACGCGCCCACCTTTACTTCAGGAACAAGTAAAGCCGACTCCTCAGTTCGAAGCATGTCTCTCGCCGCCCAGAAGATCAACATCTCTGGCTGGCAAGTAATGTTTCAGAACTCACACAAATTTCTCTCAACTCTCATAAATTTCGGTTAAGCATCAAAGAAACAAAAGTTTCGAACACTATACCTGTTGGGGATATGACTACTAGGTATGACCCGCCCAGGAGGGGCCGGGTCATGCCATTGGCGACTTAAAGATGAAGAGGCCTTTTTGTTGGAAATATGCCCTAGAGGCAATAATAAATAGGTTATTATTATATTTCCTTGTTCGTGATAATCGTTTATTATCCATGCTAGAATTGTATTGATAGGAAACTCAGATGCATGTGTGGATACATAGACAACACCATGTCCCTAGTAAGCCTCTAGGAGACTAGCTCGTTGATCAATAGATGGTTACGGTTTCCTGACCATGGACATTGGATGTCGTTGATAACGGGATCACATCATTAGGAGAATGATGTGATGGACGAGACCCAATCCTAAGCCTAGCATAAGATCGTGTAGTTCGTTTGCTCAGAGCTTTTCTAATGTCAAGTATCAGTTTCTTAGACCATGAGATTGTGCAACTCCCGGATACCGTAGGAATGCTTTGGGTGTACCAAACGTCACAACGTAACTGGGTGACTATAAAGGTGCACTGCAGGTATCTCCGAAAGTGTCTGTTGGGTTGGCACGAATCGAGACTGGGATTTGTCACTCCGTGTAAACGGAGAGGTATCTCTGGGCCCACTCGGTAGGACATCATCATAATGTGCACAGTGTGACCAAGGAGTTGATCACGGGATGATGTGAGTTACGGAACGAGTAAAGAGACTTGCCGGTAACGAGATTGAACAAGGTATCGGGATACCGACGATCGAATCTCGGGCAAGTAACATACCGATAGACAAAGGGAATTGCATACGGGATTGATTGAATCCCCGACATCGTGGTTCATCCGATGAGATCATCGTGGAACATGTGGGAGCCAACATGGGTATCCAGATCCCGCTGTTGGTTATTGACCGGAGAACGTCTCGGTCATGTCTGCATGGTTCCCGAACCCGTAGGGTCTACACGCTTAAGGTTCGATGACGCTAGGGTTATAGGGAAAGTATGTACGTGGTTACCGAATGTTGTTCGGAGTCCCGGATGAGATCCCGGACGTCATGAGGAGTTCCGGAATGGTCCGGAGGTAAAGATTTATATATGGGAAGTCCTGTTTTGGTCACCGGAAAAGTTTCGGGTGAAATTGGTAATGTACCGGGACCACCGGGAGGGTCCCGGGGGTCCACCAAGTGGGGCCACCAGCCCCAGAAGGCTGCGTGGGCCAAGTGTGGGAGGGGACCAGCCCCAGGTGGGCTGGTGCGCCCCCCACCAAGGCCCAAGGCGCATGGGAGAGTGGGAGGGGGCAAACCCTAGGTCCAGATGGGCCTTAGGGCCCATCTAGTGGGGCGCCCCCCCTCTCCTCCCCTTGGCCGCCCCCCTTGATGGGATCTAGGGCTGGCCGGCCAGCCCTTGGGGTGGAAACCCTAGAGGGGGGCGCAGCCCCCTCTCCCCCTATATATAGTTGAGGTTTGGGCTGCCCAAGTGACATGAGAACGTCTCTCTTTCGGCGCAGCCCTACCCCTCTCCCTCCTCCTCCTCTCTCGCGGTGCTTGGCGAAGCCCTGCGGGATTGCCACGCTCCTCCATCACCACCACGCCGTCGTGCTGCTGCTGGATGGAGTCTTCCCCAACCTCTCCCTCTCTCCTTGCTGGATCAAGGCGTGGGAGACGTCACCGGGCTGCACGTGTGTTGAACGCGGATGCACCGTTCTTCGGTGCTTAGATCGGAATCAACCGCGATCTGAATCGCTACGAGTACGACTCCTTCATCCGCGTTCTTGCAACGCTTCCGCATCGCGATCTACAAGGGTATGTAGATGCACTCTTCTTCCCCTCGTTGCTAGATTACTCCATAGATTGATCTTGGTGATGCGTAGAAAATTTGAATTTCTGCTACGTTCCCCAACAGTGGCATCATGAGCTAGGTCTATGCGTAGTTTCTATGCACGAGTAGAACACAAAGCAGTTGTGGGCGTAGATGTTGCCAATTCTTCTTGCCTCTACTAGTCTTATCTTGTTTCGGCGGCATTGTGGGATGAAGCGGCCCGGACCGACCTTACACGTACGCTTACGTGAGACAGGTTCCACCGACTGACATGCACTAGATGCATAAGGTGGCTAGCGGGTGTCTGTCTCTCCCACTTTAGTCGGAACGGATTCGATGAAAAGGGTCCTTATGAAGGGTAAATAGAAATTGGCATATCACGTTGTGGTTTTACGTAGGTAAGAAACGTTCTTGCTAGAATCCTATACAAGCCACGTAAAAACTTGCAACAACAATTAGAGGACATCTAACTTGTTTTTGCAGCATGTGCTATGTGATGTGATATGGCCAGAAGATGTGATGAATGATATATGTGATGTATGAGATTGATCATATTTTTGTAATAGGAATCACGACTTGCATGTCGATGAGTATGACAACCGGCAGGAGCCATAGGAGTTGTCTTTATTTTTTGTATGACCTGCGTGTCATTGAATAACACCATGTAAATTACTTTACTTTATTGCTAAGCGCGTTAGCCATAGAAGTAGAAGTAATTGTTGGCGTGACAACTTCATGAAGACACAATGATGGAGATCATGATGATGGAGATCATGGTGTCATGCCGGTGACAACGATGATCATGGTGCCCCGAAGATGGAGATCAAAGGAGCAAAATGATATTGGCCATATCATGTCACTATTTGATTGCATGTGATGTTTATCATGTTATGCATCTTATTTGCTTAGAACGACGGTAGCAAAAATAAGATGATCCCTCACTAAAATTTCAAGAGAAGTGTTCCCCCTAACTGTGCACCGTTGCGAAGGTTCGTTGTTTCGAAGCACCACGTGATGATCGGGTGTGATAGATCCTAACGTTCGAATACAACGGGTGTTGACGAGCCTAGCATGTACAGACATGGCCTCGGAACACATGCAAAACACTTAGGTTGACTTGACGAGCCTAGCATGTACAGACATGGCCTCGGAACACAAGAGACCGAAAGGTCGAGCATGAGTCGTATAGAAGATACGATCAACATGGAGATGTTCACCGATGATGACTAGTCCGTCTCACGTGATGATCGGACACGGCCTAGTTTGACTCGGATCATGTATCACTTAGATGACTAGAGGGATGTCTATCTGAGTGGGAGTTCATTCATTAATCAGATGAACTTAATTATCATGAACATAGTCATAAAGTCTTTGCAAATTATGTCATTGCTTGCGCTTTAGTTCTACTGTTTAAGATATGTTCCTAGAGAAAAATTTAGTTGAAAGTTGGTAGTAGCAATTATGCGGACTGGGTCCGTAAACTGAGGATTGTCCTCATTGCTGCACGGAAGGCTTATGTCCTTAATGCACCGCTCGGTGTGCTGAACCTCAGCGTCGTCTGTAGATGTTGCGGAACATCTGAAATACACGTTTTGATAACTACGTGATAGTTCAGTGCGTAATGCTAATGGTTTAGAATTGTGGCACCAAAGACGGTTTTTGAAACGTCGCAGAACATATGAGATGTTCCGAAGACTGAAATTGGGATTTCAGACTAGTGCCCATGTCAAGAGGTATGAGACCTCTGACAAGTTTCTTAAGCCTGCAAACTAAGGGAGAAAAGCTCAATCGTTGAGCATGTGCTCAGATTGTCTGAGTACTTGTGACGCCCCCGATTTGACCGTACACTAATCATGCACGCAAATGTGTACGACCAAGATCAGGGACTCACGGGAAGATATCACAACACAACTCTAAAACATAAATAAGTCATACAAGCATCATAATACAAGCCAGGGGCCTCGAGGGCTCGAATACAAGTGCTCGATCACAGACGAGTCAGCGGAAGCAACAATATCTGAGTACAGACATAAGTTAAACAAGTTTGCCTTAAGAAGGCTAGCACAAACTGGGATACAGATCGAACGAGGCGCAGGCCTCCTGCCTGGGATCCTCCCAACTACTCCTGATCGTCGTCAGCGGGCTGCACGTAGTAGTAGGCACCTCCAGTGTCGTAGGAGTCGTCGTCGACGGGGGCGTCTGGCTCCTGGACTCCAACATCTGGTTGCGACAACCAGATAGAAAGGAAAAGGGGAAAGGAGGGAGAGAAGCAACCGTGAGTACTCATCCAAAGTACTTGCAAGCAAGGAGCTACACTACATATGCATGGGTATATGTGTAAAGGGGCATATCAGTGGACTGAACTGCAGAATGCCAGAATAAAAGGGGGATAGCTAGTCCTGTCGAAGTCTACGCTTCTGGCCATCTCCATCTTGCAGCATGTAGAAAAGAGTAGATTGAAGTCCTCCAAGTAGCATCGCATAGCATAATCCTACCCGGCGATCCCCTCCTCGTCGCCCTGTTAGAGAGCGATCACCGGGTTGTATCTGGCACTTGGAAGGGTGTATTTTATTCAGTATCCAGTTCTAGTTGTCATAAGGTCAAGGTACAACTCCGGGTCGTCCTTTTACCGAGGGACACGGCTATTCGAATAGATAAACTTCCCTGCAGGGGTGCACCACATAACCCAACACGCTCGATCCCATTTGGCCAGACACACTTTTCTGGGTCATGCCCAGCCTCGTAAGATCAACGCGTCGCAGCCCCACCTAAGCACAACAGAGCGGTCAGCACGCCGGTCTAATCCTAAGCGCGCAGGGGTCTGGGCCCATCGCCCTATGCACACCTGCACGTTGCGAACGCGGCCGCGAGCAGACCTAGCAACCCACACGATCACGACGGTTACGTCAAAGTGGTCCAACACGGCGCGCGCCACTCAGTCGCTGACGTCACGAAGGCTTCGGCTGATACCACGACGCCGGGATACCCATAACTACTCCCGCGTAGATGGCTAGTGCGTATAGACCAAATGGCCAGACTCAGATCAAATACCAAGATCTCGTTAAGCGTGTTAAGTATCCGCGAACGCCGACCAGGGCCAGGCCCACCTCTCACCTAGGCGGTCTCAACCTGCCCTGTCGCTCCGCCACAAAGATCCACTCGCGGGTACTCCTACGAGCCGACCCGACTTTAGTCATTACATGTGTCATGTATATAGTATATAAGTATATACCCGTGATCACCGCCCAGGTGATCACGGCCCGTTAGTATAGCACAGCAGACGGACAAGGATGTAGGGCCACTGATGGAAAACTAGCATCCTATACTAAGCATGTAGGATTGCAGGTACAGGTAACAACAGTAGTAGCAAGGATAGGCTATGCATCAGGATAGGATATCGAAAAGCAGTAACAAGCTACACTACTCTAATGCAAGCAGTATAGAGAAGAATAGGCGATATCTGGTGATCAAGGGGGGGGGGGGGCTTGCCTGGTTGCTCTGGCAAGTAGGAGGGGTCGTCGACTCCGTAGTCGAACTGGGCAGCGGCAGGGTCGGTCTCGTAGTCTACCGGAGAGAAGAGGGGGAAGAAACAGTAAATACAATGCCATAAGCATGACGATGCGTGACATGACAATGAGCGGTGCTAGGTGTGTCCTAACGCGACAGTAGGTGGTACCGGCGAAGGGGGGGAACATCCGGGAGGTATTCCCGATGTTTCGCGTTTTCGGACAGACGGACCGGAGGGGGAAAGTTGCTATTTCGATAGGTTAGGGAGGTGTGGTGGACGAACGGACTGCGTACTCGGATTCGTCTCGTCGTTCTGAGCAACTTTCATGTAGAAAACATTTTCATCCGAGTTACGGTTTAAAAGATATGAATTTTCAAAGTTTATTTGAATTTCTGGAATTATTTGAATTAAGCAAAAATGAATTATGACGTCAGCATGAGGTAATGCTGACGTCAGCAGGTCAACAGAGCGGCTGACCAGGTCAAACTGACCAGTGGGCCCTACCTGTCATAGACAGTGGGCTAACAGAAGATTAAACTAACTAATTTTAGTTAATTAGCTACTGGACCCCACCTGTCAGTGCCTAATTAGATTAATTAATTAGTTTTATTTATAAAAACATTTTTTTGTTAATTATGCGGCGGGGCCCGCATGTCAGTGGCTGGGCCTGCCCAGTCAGCACGTTGACTGGGTTGACGCAGTCAACGGGGCCTGCGGGGCCCGCTGGCAGTGACCCAGGGGTGGCCCCAGGTGTGCCAGCTCAGCAGGCCGGCGGTTGAACGCCGGCGAGCACGAAAACGCGGCGGAGGGCGTCGGCCCCGTCGGGATTCGTCTACAGGGGGCCTACACGGGCGCGGGTGGGCGCGTTCGATCGGGGAGAGCCCGCCGCGTCTTGTGGTGAGACCGGCCGGAGCTGGAGCTGCCGGAAACGGCGCCGGCGACGAGCAAAAGCGGCGCGGGAGTTCGGGCTGGAGCGGGTGCGGCGTTAGAGCGCGCGAGCGGCCAAACTAACCAGCTAGGCGGGTGCTGCATGATGCGGTCAAGCTAACGGGCATACGCCCATGACCAATTGGTCACCGGAGACCCGCCGGCGACGAGCTCCGCGGCGCTGCGTTCGGGCGCGCGTGGGGAAGCAGCTAGGGGGCGCGCGAGAGCGAAAGGACAGGGGAGGAGGGGGAGAAGCTCACCGCGCGGCACACGGAGGCCGGTGAGAGGTTTAGGAGCAGCAGCAGTCGCCGGAGTCGAAGAAGACGGCGGCGACCCGAGGAAGAAGGCGACGGCGTTGGGGGGTGATGTAGGGGGTCCCGGCTCGAGCAGGTGGTCGGGGAGGACGGGCTCGACGCGGCGAAGCTCGTGGACACGCCGGGGAGGGGAACGGGGCTCGGTGGCCGCGTGAACGACGGAGAACGGCGGCGACCGCGTCGGGCGTTGGGGAAGGAGGGAGCGGCGTGGATCTGGGGGGATAGGGAGAGGCGCAGAGGCCGAGAGGTGAGCGCGGGGGGGGGGGGGGCGAGTGGGAGAGGGGCCCGAGGGGGGCGGGGCGCTGGCGGCCTTATCCTTCCCCGTCGCCGGCGAGGGGGTGCGGCGGGACCTGTCCCTGTTCCGACCCCGGTCGGGGGAACAGGGAAGGGGAGGGCACGGTCGCGCGGGTGGGCCAGGCCGGCTGGGCCTGGGGTCGGCCCAGTTGGGCCAGGGTCCAGTGGGGGGGGGAAGGGGGGGGGTTCTCTTCTCCTTTTTTTTCTTTGTTTGTTCTGTTTTCTTTTGTATTTTCTTTTATTTGTTTATTTTCTTTCACCTTTTAATCCATTTTAAAATACTTAGGCATTTTCTAAAAAGGAGTTTTCTCCACAATAATTACCAGTGTATTATTTGGCACCCACCGAACATTTTTGTTTAAATTTTTGATAACTTTTATTTTCCACTTTAATTTTAATTGAAGTTTGAATTAGGAGTTTGAAAAGAAATGTGATTCCAATGTGATCAAGCCCTGTTTAGCAACATGATTAGCTTAATCACAGAGAGTTACTGTAGCATGATTCTCGGGGTGTTACAGTACTACAATCACTTGAATCGAGTGGGAGTTAATCTTCCAGATGAGATAGTGATGGTTCTCCATAGTCACTGCCACCAAGCTATTAGAGCTTCGTGATGAACTATAACATATCAGGAATAGATATGATGATCCTTGAGCAACTCGCGATGTTTGACACCGCGAAAGTAGAAATCAAGAAGGAGCATCAATTGTTGATGGTTAGTAAAACCACTAGTTTCAAGAAGGGCAAGGGCAAAAGGGATACTTCATGAAACAGCAAGTCATTTGCTGCTCTAGTGAAGAATCCCAAGGTTGAACCCAAACCCGAGACTAAGTGCTTCTGTAATGAGGGGAACGGTCACTGAAGCAGTACTACCCTAGATACGTGGTAGATGAGAAGGCAGGCAAGGTCGACAGAAGTATATTGGATATACATTATATGAATGTGTACTTTACTAGTACTCCTAGCAGCACCAGGGTATTAGATACCGGTTTGGTTGCTAAGTGTTAGTAACTCGAAATAAAAGCTGCGGAATAAACGGAGACTAGCTAAAGGTGAGATGACGATATATGTTGGAAGTGTTTCCAAGGTTGATGTGATCAAGCATCGCATGCTCCCTCTACCATCGAGATTTGGTGTTTGCGTTGAGCATGATTGGATTATGTTTATCGCAATACGGTTATTCATTTAAGGAGAATAATGGTTACTCTGTTTATTTGAATAATACCTTCAATGGTCTTGCACCTAAAATGAATCTCGATCATAGTGATACACATGTTCATGCCAAAAGATATAAAATAGTAATGATAGTTCCACATACTTGTGGCACTGCCATTTGAGTCATATTGGTATAGAACGCATGAAGAAGCTCCATGTAGATGGATCTTTGGACTCAGTCGTTTTTGAAAAGATTGAGACATGCGAACCATGTCTATTGGTATATATGCATGAAGAAACTCCATGCAGATGGATCGTTTGGACTCACTTGATTTTGAATCACTTGAGACATGCAAATCATACCACATGGGCAAGATGACTGAAAGGCCTCGTTTTCAGTAAGATGGAACAAGAGAGCAACTTATTGGAAGTAATACATTTTGATGTATGCAGTCCAATGAGTGCTGAGGCATGCAGTGTATATCGTTATGTTCTTACTTCACAGATGGTTTGAGTAGATGCTGAGTGTATTTGCTTGATGAAACACAAGTCTGAATTATTGAAAGGTTCAAGTAATTTCAGAGTGAAGTTGAAGATCGTCGTGACAAGAGGATAAAATGTCTGTGATATGATCATAGAGATGAGTATCTGAGTTACGATTTTGGCACACAGTTAAGACATTGTGGAAAGTGTTTCACAAGTAATACCGCCTGGAACACCATAGTGTGATGGTGTGTCCGAACATCATAACTGCACCCTATTGGATATGGTGCATACCATGATGTCTCTTATCGAATTACCACTATCGTTTATGGGTTAGGTATTAGAGACAACCGCATTCACTTTAAAAGGGGCACCACGCAATTCCGTTGAGACGACACCGTTGTTGTTTCTTAAAAGTTTGGGGCTACGATGCTTATGTGAAATAGTTTCAGGCTGATAAGCTCGAACCCAAAGCGGATATATGCATCTTCATAGAACACCCAAAACAGTTGGGTGTACCTCCTATTTCAGATCTGGAAGCAAAAGTAATTTCTTCTAGAAACGAGTCCTTTCTCGAGGAAAAGTTTCTCTCGAAAGAATTGAGTGGGAGGATGGTGGAGACTTGATAAGGTTATTGAACCGTCACTTCAACTAGTGTGTAGCAGGGCACAGGAAGTTGTTCCTGTGGCACCTATACCAATTGAAGTGGAAGCTTATGATAGTGATCATGAAACTTCGGATCAAGTCACCACCAAACCTCGTAGGACGACGAGGATACGTGCTACTTCAGAGTGGTACGTGATCCTGTGTGAGATATCATGTTGTTGGACAATACTGAACCTACGAGCTATGGAGAAGCGATGGTGGGCCCATATTCCGACAAATGGTTAGAAGCCATGAAATCCGAGATAAATGGATCTTTAAGAAGAAGACGGACGTGGACGGTAATGTTACCGTCTATGAAGCTCGACTTGTGGCAAAGAGTATTTTCACAAGTTCAAGGAGTTGACTACGATGAGATTTTCTCATCCGTAGCGATGCTTAAGTCTGTCGGAATCATGTTAGCATTAGCTGCATTTATGAAATCTGGCAGATGGATGTCAAAACAAGTTTCCTTGCCAGTTTTCGTAAGGAAAGGTTGTATGTGATACAATCAGAAAGGTTTTGTCGATCCTAAGGATGCTAAAAGGTATGCTAGCTCCAGCGATCCTTCCATGGATTAGAGCAAGCATCTCGGAGTCAGAATATACGCTTTAATGGAGTGATCAAAGTTTTTGGGTTTATACAAAGTTTGTTAGAAACTTGTATTTACAATAAAGTGAGTGGGAGCGCTACAACATTTCTGATAAGTATATGTGAATGACATATTGTTGATCCGAAATGATGTAAAATTTCTGGAAAGCATAAAGGGTTGTTTGAAAGGAGTTTTTCAAAGGAAGACCTGGATAAAGCTGCTTACATATTGGGCATCAAGATCTATAGAGATAGATCAAGACGCTCGATGATACTTTCAAAGAACGCACACCTTGACATGATTTTGAAAGAGTTCAAAATAGATCAGCAAAGAAGGAGTTCTTGGCTGTGTTATAAGGTGTGAAATTGAGTAAGACTCAAAGCTTGACCACGGCAGAAGAGAGAAAGGACGAAGGTCGTCCCCTATGCTTTAGACGTAGGCTCTACAGTATGCTATGCTGTGTACCGCACATGTAGTGTGCCTTGCCATGAGTTGGTCAAGGGGTAAAATAGTGATCCGGGAATGGATCACATGACAGCGGTCGAACTTATCCTTAGTATCTAGTGGACTAAGGAATTTTCTCGATTATGGAGGTGAAAAAGAGTTCGTCGTAAAGGGTTACGTCGATGCGAACTTTGACACTAATCCGGATGACTCTGAGTAGTAAACCGGATTCGTATAGTAGAGCAATTATTTGAAATGGCTCCAAATAGCGCGTGGTAGCATCCACAAGATGACATAGATATTCGTAAAGCACAAACGGATCTGAAAGGTTCAGACCCGTTGACTAATAACCTCTCTCACAAGCATAACATGATCAAACCAGAACTCACTGAGTGTTAATCACAAGGTGATGTGAATTAGATTGTTGACTCTAGTAAACTCTTGGGTGTTGGTCACATGGTGATGTGACCTATGAGTGTTAATCACATGGTGATGTGAACTAGATTATTGACTCTAGTGCAAGTGGGGGACTGTTGGAAATATGCCCTAGAGGCAATAATAAATAGGTTATTATTATATTTCCTTGTTCGTGATAATCGTTTATTATCCATGCTAGAATTGTATTGATAGGAAACTCAGATGCATGTGTGGATACATAGACAACACCATGTCCCTAGTAAGACTCTAGGAGACTAGCTCGTTGATCAATAGATGGTTACGGTTTCCCGACCATGGACATTGGAGGTCGTTGATAACGGGATCACATCATTAGGAGAATGATGTGATGGACGAGACCCAATCCTAAGCCTAGCATAAGATCGTGTAGTTCGTTTGCTCAGAGCTTTTCTAATGTCAAGTATCAGTTTCTTAGACCATGAGATTGTGCAACTCCTGGATACCGTAGGAATGCTTTGGGTGTACCAAACGTCACAACGTAACTGGGTGACTATAAAGGTGCACTGCAGGTATCTCCGAAAGTGTCTGTTGGGTTGGCACGAATCGAGACTGGGATTTGTCACTCCGTGTAAACGGAGAGGTATCTCTGGGCCCACTCGGTAGGGCATCATCATAATGTGCACAGTGTGACCAAGGAGTTGATCACGGGATGATGTGAGTTACGGAACGAGTAAAGAGACTTGCCGGTAATGAGATTGAATAAGGTATCGGGATACCGACGATCGAATCTCAGGCAAGTAACATACCGATAGACAAAGGGAATTGCATAAGGGATTGATTGAATCCCCGACATCGTGGTGCATCCGATGAGATCATCGTGGAACATGTGGGAGCCAACATGGGTATCCAGATCCCGCTGTTGGTTATTGACCGGAGAACGTCTCGGTCATGTCTGCATGGTTCCCGAACCCGTAGGGTCTACACGCTTAAGGTTCGATGACGCTAGGGTTATAGGGAAAGTATGTACGTGGTTACCGAATGTTGTTAGGAGTCCCGGATGAGATCCCGGACGTCACGAGGAGTTCCGGAATGGTCCGGAGGTAAAGATTTATATATGGGAAGTCCTGTTTTGGTCACCGGAAAAGTTTCGGGTGAAATCGGTAATGTACCGGGACCACCGGGAGGGTCCCGGGGGTCCACCAAGTGGGGCCACCAGCCCCAGAAGGCTGCGTGGGCCAAGTGTGGGAGGGTACCAGCCTCAGGTGGGCTGGTGCGCCCCCCACCAAGGCCCAAGGCGCATGGGAGAGTGGGAGGGGGCAAAACCTAGGTCCAGATGGGCCTTAGGGCCCATCTAGTGGGGCGCCCCCCTCTCCTCCCCTTGGCCGCCCCCCTTGATGGGATCTAGGGCTGGCCGGCCAGCCCTTGGGGTGGAAACCCTAGAGGGGGGCGCAGCCCCCTCTCCCCCTATATATAGTTGAGGTTTGGGCTGCCCAAGTGACATGAGAACGTCTCTCTTTCGGCGCAGCCCTACCCCTCTCCCTCCTCCTCCTCTCCCGCGGTGCTTGGCGAAGCCCTGCGGGATTGCCACGCTCCTCCATCACCACCACGCCGTCGTGCTGCTGCTGGATGGAGTCTTCCCCAACCTCTCCCTCTCTCCTTGCTGGATCAAGGCGTGGGAGACGTCACCGGGCTGCACGTGTGTTGAACGCGGAGGCACCGTTCTTCGGTGCTTAGATCGGAATCAACTGCGATCTGAATCGCTACGAGTACGACTCCTTCATCCGCGTTCTTGCAACGCTTCCGCATCGCGACCTACAAGGGTATGTAGATGCACTCTCCTTCCCCTCGTTGCTAGATTACTCCATAGATTGATCTTGGTGATGCGTAGAAAATTTGAATTTCTGCTACGTTCCCCAACACTTTTAAGGTCCAAGAGAATATGAAAAGATGGTGGTTCAAGAGGCAAGCCTATTGAAGGCCCAAGACCCGGAGGCGACTTGAGGCCCAAAGGGATGAGCCGCCATATGTTTAACTTGTATTGTAAGACAAGCTTAGTTAGAAACTGAGCCGGTCACGTTTGTGTGAGCCGGCGAGGACTCTGTAAGCCGCCGGGCATCAACCTGTATATAAAGGGGTGAACCGACGGCAGGTTAGGTCAGGTAACAATCAATCAAGAGCTAGGTCAAGCGTATTCACTTCCTGGTAATCGAATCCCAAGCAATACAACCTAAAGCTGGACTAGGCTTTTACCCCATTGAGAGGGGCCGAACCTGGGTAAACTCTCTGTGTCATTTGTCCCGTTTAACCCCTTCAAGCTAACGTAGTTACGATGGCTCCACACCTAAGTCCTTTTGCTAGGGCATCTGCCGTGTTAATGTAACGCCCCGGATCCGATGCGCCAGGTGGCTGCCAGTTATTCGCCGTCCTTGCCTTGTCATCTGCTTGCGTGTTGCGTTTTGCCATGTCATCATCTGCATTTCATATCATGTCATCATGTGCATCGCATTTGCATACGTGTTCGTCTCATGCATCCGAGCATTTTCCCCGTTGTCCGTTTTGCAATCCGGCACTCCCAACTCCTCCGGCGCTCCCCTCTTGTTTCTTTTCGTGAGCGGGTGTTGAACGTTCTCGGAATGGACCGAGTCTTGCCAGGTGGCCTTGGTATACCACCGGGAGACCACCGGTCAAGTTTCGTTCCATTTGGAGGTCGTTTGGTGCTCCAACGGTTAACCGGGTAACCGCAAAGTCCGTTTGTGTGTTGCAGCAAAACCCCCTTCAAACAGCCCCAAAACCCCTCTAAGCCTCCGCCAAGCTCTCGGTCGTTCGATCACGATCGCGTGGGCGAAAACCTCACCTCGTTTGGACTCTCCTAGCTCCCTCTACCTATAAATATGTGACCCTCCCCAAAAAATCCCGCAGTCCAAACCCTAGAAATTCCCCTCGCGCCGCCGGACACCTTCTCCCCCACCGACGGACATGTCCGCCGCCGCCTCCCGACCTATCACGGCGCGCCACGTCGTCCCGCCGGCCCTCTCTCTCTCCCCCGCCGCCGCAGCCCACCGGGGCCCAGATCCGGCCTGCCCCGGGCCAGATCGGGCCCGAGCCCCGCCGCTCGTCGCCTCCAGCGCCGGCGCCCCGCCGCCGCCTGGCACGCCCGCGCCCGCGCCCGAGGCCGCGCCTCGTCGCCGGCGTCGTCCAGCCGCCCCGCCGCCTGCTCGCCGGCCCTCGCCTCCGCCGGGTCGCGCCGCCGCCCGCGCCGCCCTGGTACCTCGCCGCCCCGCCGCCGCGGCTCCTCCTCTCCGCCGCCGGGTCGCCGGACCCCGCCGCCGCGTCGTCCGCCTCCCAGTGCCTCCCCGCGCCGCCTCTGCCTCGTCTCCGGCGAGTTCCACCGCGCATCGTTTTCCGTGCGTACACGAGGTTGACCCCGAAATATTTCCAAGTCCCAGTATTTTTACAGTACATGCCCATGTTCTCTGCATCATAACTCCATGCATGCTGCTCCGTTTCGTGCGTGTAATATGTCAAAATGTTCGCCTCGTGATGCTCTTCATTTTGTTCCATTGCACCATGTTCATTTGAGTCCATCTTGATGCCCAAATCATCGTTGCAAGAGTGCTAGTTGCTGTTATCCGCTGTTACTTATCAGAACTTGGTGATTTGTTATTTTTGTTGCATTTAATCTGTGCATCTTATGAGTATGAGCTCTACATGTGTTTTGTTGTATGCCATGCCATCTTTACAGAGGTGTATTCCATGTATTTTTTGTGATCTCTGTGGTGACTAGCACAAGCATGCAAACTAGGCTCCGTAATGTTTCTGATTTCAGGGACTTGATTTCTCTGTCTTTGTCTGCTGTTATTTTGTTGCCATGTAAACTTGATGCTACAGTGAGATCCATGCTTATTTTGGAGATGTTCAGTAAGGATGTTTTGTAGATATTGTTGTAATTGATCCATTCATGCCCTTGTTTGCAATTATGGAGTGCCATAGCATGACTCAATCTTGCTCTACTTTTGCTATAAAATATTTCCGGCAGATTGTTTACATGTTATTCAAGTTTGTCAAGCTTGTTGTAGTTGATCCATATATGCTATGCTTTTGCTTTTGCCATGGATATCTTCATAAACATTCCGTCTTTCTGTAGGTATGCTTGTTTTGTCATGAATTGCTTTGTGATGAGTGCATCAAGCTCACAAAGATGCCTTCATATTGTCTGTTTCTGCCATGCTCTGTTTTCTGCTAAGTCTGAAACCTGATAACGAAACTTGCTATGTTTACATGGGTGCCCTCATATCTTCTGTGCCTTTTTGGCTCATGTTCACTAAGGGACATTTGTTATATGCTTTGAGTAGATTCATGCCATGCCTTTTTTGCTATGATATGTTCCTGTAGCATGTTGCTTGATAGCTATAAAATTTGCAACCTGATGTTATTTCTGCCATGTCCAGTAATTTCTGCTAAGTCTGTGATCTGTTATTATTTGCAATCTTGCTATGTCCTTTTGAGCTTGTTCTATTGATTTCTGAGGATAGCTCAGTGTTCATGTTTTTTTGTGATTTACCTGTACATCATGTCCATGCCTTTTGTTTTCATGTTGAGCTGCTGTAGCATATTGTTGTGATGCTTGCTAGTTGCATAGTTGCTGTTTTGGACAGATTGTTGTTATTTCTTGTTGGGAGTATGTGTTGCACCGTTGCTCCGTTTCGAGCATGCTCTATATGAAACTTGCTTAGATTTGCATGTAGCTTCATATTATCATGTTGCATCCTTGTTTTGAGGTGTTTGCTTGATGTTTGTATGCATTTTGCATCAATGCCATGTTTAACTTGTTTTGCTCATATCTTCTAGGCCGTAGCTCCGAATCTAATGAACTTTATATGGAACTTGACTAGAATTTCGTGTAGATCATTATGGTGCATCTTAACTTGCTGTTTAACAACTTGAACATAAGGTGTTTTCAGTTCTGGACCAATTTCGAAATTTGCATATGAGGACTTACCGGAATTGTTATATGTTGTTTCCGGCCTCATTTAAACTTGCTTTGATGTGTTGTTCTTGTATGCATCCTCTCTTACCGTGTGTAGCTTCATGTAGCCTTGTCAAGCATCATACTTGATTGAGCATCATGCCTTGTTCATGTGTGGTGTGTTTACCATGTTGTGTGCTTCTTCTCGATAGTTCCCGTGTCGTTGCGATCGTGAGGATTCGTTCGTCTTCGTGGATTCATCTTCTTCATGGACTCGTTCTTCTTCCTAGCGGGATTTCAGGCAAGATGACCGTCACCTTGGATCTCATTACTATCATTGCTATGCTAGTTGCTTCGTTCTATCGCTATGCTGCGCTACCTATTCACTTGCTCTTCAAGCCTCCCAAATTGCCATGAACCTCTAACCTTTGTCACCCTTCCTAGCAAACCGTTGTTTGGCTATGTTATCGCTTTGCTCAGCCCCTCTTATAGCGTTGCTAGTTGCAGGTGAAGATGAAGATTGCTCCACGTTGGATTATGTTTATGTTGGGATATCACAATATCTCTTATATTATTAATGCATCTATATAGTTGGTAAAGGGTGGAAGGCTCGGCCTTATGCCTGGTGTTTTGTTCCACTCTTGCCACCCCAGTTTCCGTCATACCGGTGTTATGTTCCTTGATTTTGCGTCCCTCACACGGTTGGGTGATTTATGGGACCCCCTTGATAGTTCACCTTGAATAACTATATAGATGCCCAACCTTGGTTTTACCATTTGCCCAGCCTATTTCTTTTCCCTAGGGAGTCGCTCTCTCGAGGGTCATCTTATTTTACCCCCGGGCCAGTGCTCCTCGGAGTGTTGGTCCAAACTAGAGCCACTTGCAGCGCCACCTCGGGGAAACTTGAGGTCTGGTTTTAGTTGTACGTAGTGTTCATCCGGTGTGTCCTGAGAACGAGGTACGTGCGACTCCTATCGGGATTGTCGACACATCGGGCGGCTTTGCTGGTTTTGTTTTACCATCGTCGAAATGTCTTGTAACCGGGATTCCGAGACTGATCGGGTCTTCCCGGGAGAAGGAATATCCTTCGTTGACCGTGAGAGCTTATAATGGGCTAAGTTGGGACACCCCTGCAGGGTATAAACTTTCGAGAGCCGTGCCCGCGGTTATGTGGCAGATGGGAATTTGTTAACATCCGGTTGTAGAGAACTTGACACTTGACCTTAATTAAAACGCATCAACCGCGTGTGTAGCCGTGATGGTCTCTTCCCGGCGGAGTCCGGGAAGTGAACACGGTTTCTGGGTTATGTTCGACGTGAGTAGGAGTTCAGGATCACTTCTTGATCATGGCTAGTTCACGACCGTTCCTTTGCTTCTCTTCTCGCTCTTATTTGCGTAAGTTAGCCACCATACATGCTTAGTCGCTGCTGCAACCTCACCACTTATCCTTTCCATACCCATTAAGCTTTGTTAGTCTTGATACCCATGGTAATGGGATTGCTGAGTCCTCGTGGCTCACAGATTACTACAACACCAGTTGCAGGTACAGGTTTTGCGATGACCATGACGCGAGAGCGATGTTGCTTGTTCTGGAGTTCTTCTTCTGCTTCTTCTTCGATCAGGGGATAGGTTCCAGGTCGGCAGCCTGGGCTAGCAGGGTGGATGTCGTTTGATCTTCTGTTTGTGTTTCATCCGTAGTCGGATGTTGATCTTATGTATGATGTATTGATGTATTCTTGCGGCATTGGTATGCCTTGTATGTATCCCCAAATATTATGTAATGTTGATGTAATGATATCCACCTTGCAAAAGCGTCTTCAAGATGCGCTTCTATCCTTGGTGGGACCTTCGTGTTCCTTTAGGATAGGGTCGCATCTTGGGCGTGACAGTTAAGTCCACGATAGTTGGTGCCCACCGTGGGGCCAGCGCATGGTGGTTTCGAGTTCTTGAAGGGCAACTTCGCAGGGATCAAGGGATACGCCGTCGGACGGATGACTAAGAGCCGCCGCGGCAAGCTCTACATCGACGATGCTGGCTAGGGCCCGAGGTCGGCTCAATCGAGTACGGGTACCGGGTCCCCTTCGGTGGAATCCACGTATTCATCGGCAAGATCGACGAGTCGAAACCTGAGCCGGACACCTGCACCGACATCATCGAGATGTCTCAGCGTGCACGACCAACCAAGGTTCAAACCGCTGTGAAGCACGCCTTTGTTGGTTTCATCCACGGAGCGGATCTCGAGGAAGGATCTGTATCCGGTGGAGAGACAGCCATCTACTCTGATGATGAATCCTCAACCGGTGAGACCAGTTCAATGTATCAACTTCAAGACGACGGGCTTGGGGGCTATTCCGATGGCAAGAGTATTCCGGACCCTTATGAGCCGCCGAACAGAGTCGCGATCTTCATGGATGGCATGCAACCGGTGCTTGATTCAACAACTGCTGCAGCCATGACTTTCGGTTCAACGGCCGCGGCAATGGCCGGGGCGAGTGGCTCTGCGCGTCCGCCGGCTCAAGTTCTATCTGAGCTCTTGGAGGCTATGGCAACCTTATTGGCTGCAGAGGTAACACCGAAGAATCAAGCACAACATAAAGTGGATATCGTGAAACTATGAGATGAGATAGCTCAGGCCAAGGAGGAGTTTCATGCTGAGAATGCTAAGATGGCGACAGAATGAGCCGCCCTGGATGCAGCGTCACAACGGATTCAAGCAGAGAACTTCCGGTTAAGCTTGGATCAGAATGCATCTAACACCGTTCTGCGAAGGAGGCACTAGAGTCGCTTACCTTTGGAGTATGATGCGAGGAATCTTTTCAACACACCTGGGGCTGGGCCGAGTAATCCGCCCGAGATAAACCGGGTTGGCGAGGTGCACGTGACCGGGGCGACGGCTCAGCCGCATGTTACAGACCTGCCTCGTTTGAATTTGGCCCCGCCTCAGCAAGTGCCGACGCCGCTGGGTCATTATTCTAATCCTCTCGACAACATGATTGCCGTGGCTACGTGATTGGCGGCTCTCCCCATTGAAGGCGAGTCTCCAGCCGCTATGGAGATACGGAGGGCCGGGGAGCTTCTTCAGAGAGCGGTGGCTCAACAGGCGGCTTACTCGTGCAGTCGTGATCGGATTCATTCAACCCCTCGTCAAAGCCGAAGTTACGGTAGGCTTATGGAGTCGCCAGCGGTTTCATGTAGTGAGCGGCACCGTAACAATGCTCAGGCTTTGGTGGATCAGGGCAGGGCACGTCGGGAGGCTGAGCTGGCGGCTCAGTTAGCAGCTCATCAGCAACCTCCAGCTTATCCATCGGTATCTGTAGAGGCAGTGATGATCTCTAGAACCCTTGGTGTGCCATGCCTAGTGCCGGCTTTACGTAATGAGCGCCTGCCCAAGGATTTTAAGGGCCTCCGCAAGGTGCCTGATGTCTACTACGCAACTTTATTCTTGTAGACACGTGTTGGGCCTCCAAGTGCAGAGTTTTGTAGGACAGTAGCTATTTTCCCTCAAGTGGATGACCTAAGGTTTATCAATCCGTGGGAGGCGTAGGATGAAGATAGTCTCTCTCAAACAACCCTGCAACCAAATAATAAAAAGTCTCTTGTGTCCCCAACACACCAAATACAATGGTAATTTGTATAGATGCACTAGTTTGGCGAAGAGATGGTGATACAAGTGTAGTAATGATAGTAGATATTGATCTTTGTAATAGGAACAATAAAAACAGCAAGTAGCACTTGATAAAATGGAGCACAAACGGTATTGCAATGCTTGAAAATGAGTCCTAGGGTCCGTACTTTCGCTAGTGCAATCTCTCAACAATTCTAATATAATTGGATCATAGAACCACCCCTCAAAGTGCGATGAAGAATCACTCCAAAGTTCCTATCTAGCGGAGAACATAAGAAGAAATTATTTGTAGGGTACGAAACCACCTCGAAGCTTTTCTTTCCGATCGATCTATCCAAGAGTTAGTACTAAAATAACACCAAATAATTTCAGATTCATAATACTCAATCCAACACAAAGAACCTCAAAGAGTGCCCCAAGATTTCTACCGGAGAAACAAAGACAAGAACGTGCATCAACCCCTATGCGTAGATTACCCCAATGTCACCTCGGGAATCCGCGAGTTGAGTGCCAAAACATATATCAAGTGAATCAAAATAATACCCCATTGTCACCATGAGTATTCATTTGCACGACATATATCAAGTGCTCACAAATCCATAAAAGTATTCAATCCGATAACAACAAAATCTCAAAGGGAAAAACTCAATTAATCACAACAAGATAGAGAGGGGAAAACACCATATGATCAGACTATATTAACAAAGCCCGCGATACATCAAGATCGTGACATCTCAAGAATACGAGAGAGAGAGAGAGAGAGAGAGAGATTAAACACATAGCTACTGGTACAAACCCTCAGCCCCGAGGGTGGACTACTCCCTCCTCATCGTGGTGGCCGTCGAGATGATGAAGATGGCCACCGGTGATGATTCCCCCTCCGGCAGGGTGCCAGGACGGGGTCTAGATTGGTTTCTCGTGGCTACAGAGCCTTGCGGCGATGGAACTTCTGATCTAGGTTAACCCCGAGGGTTTTTGTAATATTTGGGATTTTATAGGGAAAAGAGGGGGTGCGGGAGGCCACCGAGGTGGGCACAACCCACCTGGGCGCGCCTGGGGGCACCCCCAGGTGCTGCTCTGGCCCATTGGTGGTCTTCTGGTCCATAAAAAATCCACAAAAAGTTTCGCGCTGTTTGGACTCCGTTTGATATTGATTTCCTGCGATGTAAAAAACAAGCAAAAAACAGCAACTGGCACTAGGCACTGGGTCAATAGGTTAGTCCCAAAAATGATATAAAGTTGCTATAAAATTGTCGGCATCCTGGGAACGGGGGTCGCCAGACTTGCCTGCCTGCGGCCCACGGCGTGGCTCCACCAGTGGCCATGTACGACCCATCTTCACCAGCAAACACTCAAGACCCTCGCGAGGGGCCAAGCCTCGCGAGGCGGACGACACAAGACCTCCTCGGGAGCTGCCTCACCAGGCTGGCTCGCGAGGGGCGGAGAGATCAAGGCAAAGGACACCTCGCGAGGTTCCTATGATGCAAGCCATGACGACTGGAGCCAGGCGGGCGATAGCGCGCGCAGCGTCCTTGTTTCCTCTTTGGTGCTAAAGGGCAAGTGTAGGCGAGGAGTCCCGAGGCATCAGGCAAAGGTTTCCATATTGGTGCAACGAGACGAAGACCAGCAGGACGGCAAGACGGAGGTCACCGTGGAGCCCAAGATGGCGTCACCACCAGAGCCTTTGGCAGGCGAAGACCACCTTTAGTCAGGATAACTCGTAGTAGTTGTCTCCCTTCGAATTTGGCCGTTGTTGGATCCCTTCCCGCTCAATATTTGGGGAGAGGACCAGGGCCTCTATAAATAGGACTAGCCACCACCGTAGGAGGCAACTCATCTTGGACTAGATCTATTCCATCCACACACTCACCAAGCACAAGAACACCCCTCCTCAGGAGGCTGTTCTTCCCTAGTACTGCTCATCCTCAGCCCGAGAGGCAATCCACCACACCACACTGGAGTAGGGTATTACACCACAACGGTGGCCCGAACCAGTATAAACTCTTGTGTCTCTCTTTCTGCGGGTTCGTAGAGCTAGGCTTTGAGATCGCGGCGAGGGTGAGGGCGTGATTAGGTAGGGAGAGATCTTCGTGCGCACCCCAGTGTTCGAACCTCAAGGGTTTTGCCGGAACCCGAAATCCGACATTTGGCGCGCCAGGTAGGGGTGCGCCGAAGCTTTTCTTCCGCCGATCCACGTCCCATCGCTTCGTCGCATCAATGGCGGACGCTCGTCGAGCTCACGCTAAGCGTCGGGCCGCCCTCGCCACCCGCGTTGCTCAGACCGCTCCTGTCGGCGGGCCTCCCCGTCGTTCCCCGTCGCCCGCCATCAACGCCGCCACCGGCCTGGCAGGAAACGAGCAGTAAGCGTCCTCGCTGCACCCCTCGGTGCGGCGGGATGGCCGCACCGCCACTCCGTCGCTAACCCCAGCCGGCTCGTCGTCTCATGCTAGTCGCGCTCCCACGGACGCTCAGGCCGTGCTGCTCATGGCACGCGAGGTCCTGCGCTACCGCCCAGTCGACGACCTCTACGAGGACTGGCTCGACCGCATCGCCGAGCTCGTCAGCGCCGCAGGGGGCTCCCCTACGCCATCCCTCTCGCTGCCTCGCCCCCCGCCAGCTGCGGGCGACGTGGCTCATGGAGCGCGTCCACCACCTCTGCACCTAGACGGCGTCCTGGCGCCAAGGCGCGCGGCCCCCCCGGCATGACCCACCGCTTCGGGCGCCCGTGCGAGAAGAAGGAAGCTATAAAGAAGTTCCCCAACCGCGAGAATGCGCCCGCGCTCCAGCACCACTGCGACAAGACCGCGTGCCGCCTGCAGCGGCGGTGCGCGGACATCAAAGGCAGGCTCCACATCAGCAAAGAGTCCCGGTGGCCACTGCGGGCTGCCGCGCCTTCACTCCCGAGCTGCGTAGCGTCGCCTGGCCGGGCAAGTTCAAGCCGGACCTGCCTCCTCACTACGACGGCACCCCCGACCCCGCGGAGTTCCTGCAGCTCTACGAGCTAAGCATCGAGGCGGCCAACGGTGACGAAAAAGTCATGGCGAACTGGTTCCCCATGGCTCTCAAGGATGGCGCTCGCTCATGGCTCCTGAACCTGCCTCCCGGCTCGGTCTCCTCCTGGAACGAGATGTGCGACCGCTTCGTCGCCAACTTCCAGGGCACTCGCGATCGCCCGCCGGCCGCGGGTGACCTACGCCGCATCAAGCAGCAGCCAGGGGAGACCCTCCAGAAGTACATCTAGCGCTTCAACAATGTTCGTCTCAAGATCCCAAAGGTGACGGATGAGGCCATCATCTCCGCATTCTCTCATTGCGTCCGTGATGTCAAGATGAAGGAGGAGCCCTCCATCCACGAGGAGCTGTGCACGGCCTTGGAGCTGTTCAACCTGGCGACCAAGTGCGCAAGAGCTGAGGAAGGGCGCCTTTCCCTCCTCGAGCTCCCGGCTGCTGACCCCGAGGAGAAGAAGGCCAAGGACAAGGACGTGAAGCGCAAGGGAGTAGCCGTGCTCGCGGCGGATCCAGACACAAAGTGCGGCTGGGACCTTCCCGAGTCGTCCAAGAGCAGCCGTCCATTCTGCGCCTTCCACAACGTACACAGTCACAACACCAATGACTGTCAAGAGCTCAGGGACATTCGAGATGGACGCCTCAGTCGATGGACCGGGGATATGGCCGAGGAGGAGGACGAGGCGGAGGATGCTGGGATGACCGCGGCGCTCGTCAGGAGTGGCGTGACCGGCCTCGCGAGGACCGCTGGCAGGACCAGCCTCGCGAGGGCGCATGGAGGGATCAGCCTCGCGAGGACCGCCCCCAGGGAAACGCTGGTCTTCTTCCGCTGCCGCCACCGCCAAGAAGGAACGACGACCACCACCAGGACGAGGGGGCTGGGGGCTTCCAGGAACCACGTGCTATCGCCTGCATTTTGGGCGGAGCTCAAGCCCCATCCTCTCAGCGCATCTTCAAGTAGTTTGCTCGCGAGGTGAATGCAGCCCTTCCCAGGCTTGAGGCCACGCGCCCTCTCAGGTGGTCCAAGTGCGCCATCACTTTCAGCTCAGCAGACCAGCTCAAGTGCGCGGCCACCGCTGGTGCCCTCCCGATGCTCTGCTCACCCGTCATCAGCAACGTGCAAGTCACCAAGACCCTCATCGACGGCGGCGTAGGGCTTAATGTCCTGTCCGTCGAGACGTTCGACAGCCTTCAAGTGCCATACGATCAGCTTCAGCCTACCAAGCCCTTCTCAGGAGTGACCGACGGCTCCACCACCCCGATAGGGCAGGTCTGCCTCCCTGTCACCTTCGGACAGCGCGACAACTACCGCACCGAGCTCATCGACTTCGACGTCGCCCACATCCGTTTGTCGTACAACGCCATCCTCGGGTATATGGCCCTGGCCAAGTTCATGGCAGTGACACACCACGGCTACAACGTCCTCAAGATGCCAGGAAGCGGCGGGATCATCACAGTCCCCTGCGAAGAAAGAGATGCGGTGTGCCCCCTCGAGCGCGCCTTCCAAGCAGCATCAATCGAAGACCCCGACAACAATGCAGCGCAGTACCCTCCTGAGGTCGTCCCCAAGAAGAAGAAGCAGCTACTCCGCACAGGGCCTCAGGGGAACAGCGCCGCAAGTGGTGCCTCGTCAGGATCGGCGCCCGCGCCTGGGGCGCCTCCCTCCCTCGGATAGGAAGGCGCGCCCGGCGCCCTCCTCGGGCAGGGCTCGGGGGCTCTCTTATGGACGGCCTCAGACCTAGCCAACATCATGAGGGAGGCGCTCGGGCACCACGTGGAGGCGTGCTTCGCGGCACGCTTCCCTCAGGAGGATACCGGGCGAGGAGCGCCCAGCGTTAAGGAGTTCATCACCGAGGTCACTCAGGAGCTGCAGGACGCAAGAGCTATGCGCAGCGACCGCCGCCCACCTGGCGTAGCTCCCCATCCGGGCGACCTCCGCCCACCTCGGCATCCTTCAGCGCCACCTCGCGGGCGGCCACAGCTTGGGCGATGGCCTCCCTATCCTTATCGGAGTCTGCAGCAGCCTGGCTCAGCGTCGCCCGGACGGACACATCGGAATGAAGCCAGCCAGAGACCAGCTCCAAGCGGCCGGCCACCAGGTGACGGCCGTTGCCTTGAAGATCTTCTCGCAGCAGGGTCATCGCAGAAAGAGCGCGCTCCAGAATGCCAGGGGAGGCCGAAGGACCCGGAGGTAGCAGTGCGGCAGAAGGGGGAGGAGGCGGCATCGTCACCATGGACTGGGAGGACGGAGGCTCCCGAGCTTTCGCGACCTGTGGCAGACCGGCAATCATCGTGGCAATCTGTGTTTCTCCTCGTGCTGACCTGCAGGAACCTCCCGAGAACGGCAGCGGGCGGTACCACGGGCTCCTTCTTCTCCCATGTGATTCTCTTGCGCGTTAAAAGGGGGGCTCCTGAGCATCGCGACTCAGGAGCTCTTACTGGCTCTCCAGCCCTCACCCCCTGGCCTTGACCACGGCATCATGACCTGGCATAACAGCGGCGGCTGAGCTCGCTCGAGGGCCGGGACCTGAGGATGCAAAGCACAGAGAAGAGCGTGGAGAAGAGGGGGAGGCTCGCACGGGCCTAACCTGGCTACTCAGCAGCGGTCTACGCACAAGTCTGGCGCCACACAAGGAGTCAGCTCAGGAGTACCAAGATAAGTCTCGCGCCTCGATCGACCCAGCGCTACAGCATAGGATCCTCACCTGTGGCAGCCTTGTTACGGCAACGTCGCCGCCCTTTCCTGCCTCTCGGTGGTTGCTTGAGCGCTAAAGGGGACCTCCTGAGCATCGCGACTCAGGGGCTCTTACTAGACCTCGGGCCGCTCACCTCCTGGCCTTGACCACGGCATCGCGACCTGGCATACCAGCGACGGCTGCAGCCCGCCTGGGGACCGGGACCTGTCGCCGTAGAGCACCAAGCTGCCGAGGGGTTGGAAAGGGGTGACCGAGCCGGAGCAAGACATGCATCCGCAAATTTTCATAATAAGGATGATATGAACAAAAACATTATAGATCCTTTACACGCCCCCACGATGTCCGTTTCGATTCATCGCAGGGAACAAAAGAGGGGAGTTCCTAGGAGCAATATCTACCCGCGCCAGCGCAGCCGACGCCATCATCAACAGTGGGCCACGGGAGGATGGCACCAACCCCATCCAGATCAGCGACGGCGGCGGCCGGACGTTGCGGGCTTGCTTCGGGCCCGGCGAGAGCTCGGGGGCACGTAGCTGTCGTCGCTCGTCTAATGGGTCTCATAGGGCTCGGGAGAGTCGCTGGACTCCCAAGAGCCATCGCTGCTGCTGGAGGAGCCGCTGGCGAAGCCGGCGACAAGCTCGGTGCTGGCCGCTGCGCCATCCTGACGACCCCCTCTAGGGCAGCACTCCAAGCGGCGGCCTTCCGCGTTGAAGACCTTGAAGAACATCATGGAGGCGCCGTCGTACCTAAAGTGGATGGCGAGGGCACCTTCCGCGCGGCAGACCCGAGCAACCTCGCCCCAGCCGCGGGTCATGAAGATCTTGCCTGGGGAGACGGTTTCAACCTCCGCTCCAGTCGTCGGGGCGTCGCGGTCGGCGTGCTGCAGCCAAAGCTCCAGGGGGCCCCTCGACGGCACCTCGGCGGAGAAGAACTGCGGAAGCGGATCTAGGTTCGCGGAGGCATCGCCGCCCACATTACGAGCTCGAGCGAGGAGTCCGCGGCGTGGACTCCTGGGGCGACGGCGTGCGTCACCGCGGCGCGGTGACCACGGCCGCGGCGCAGGCGACGGCGCTCATTGCCTCTCCCTCCAGAGCCCTCAGCCTGGGCGTACAGAGGCAGCGGGTACCCGGGAGGAGGCCGCTCGTACCAAGGCGTCGACACCTCAGGCCTCACGACCATGTCGCGGCGGTGGCTCGGCCTCTTCTTTGGCGGAAGTGGCCCAGGCTCGTCGCAGGGGGTTTTCCCCTTCTCTGCAGCCGGAAACCTCCGAATAGGCGCCATGGGAGTCGCTACTAGCAATGGAGCAAGAAGGAAGAAAAAGCGAGCGGAACAGGAAAAGATTAGCAACGGGGGCTCCGCCCCCTCCTCATTTATAGCAGGAGAAGGCCAACCGGCGATCCCCACGATCACATGTAATGATGGTTTTTCCTTGCATGCAGCAGGGACTCACTACTAGGGAAAACCTTATACACAGAACTTTAGCAGTATCGCTTGTTAAAAAAGCACGCTAGTGCTAACTACTAGTAGCGCGTTGGCGAAAACCGCTCTACAAATACATATATAGCAATAGCGCGTCTAGCCATAAAAGCGCTACTACTTAAATTCCCACTGCTAAGCCGATAGGCTACAAATAGTAGTAGCGAGCTTACAGAAACAGCGCTACCGCTACTTGTTTTGTAGTAGTGCGTTTACGGAGAAAGGCGCTACGGCTAACGAAATTAAATTAAATGGATAGCAAATAAAAAAGAGAAAGGAATAGCAGTAGCGCTTGTTAAGAAACGCGCTATAGCTACCGTAGCAGTAGCGCACTTCCTGGAATGCGCTACTGCTACTTTTGACTTAACCGTGCGGTTCGTTCTTCCCCCACGGCCACTTCCTCCAAATCCCTGCTCCTCCGCTGTCGCCGCCCTGCATCGCCGTCGGCCGCCGCGCGCGACCCATTGCTCTCCGCACACCCTCGACGCCACCCCCGACCCCGACCCCGACCTCGACGCCGCCCCCGACCCCAACCTCGCCGCCGCCCCGACCCCGACGCCCCCCTACATAGCCACCCTCCGCCGTGCGCCCGCCGCCCCGACCCCGACCCCGTCCCCGAGCTCGACGCCGCGTGTCCATCTCCCTAACTCCGCCGGCACCCGAGGTGAGCACGCCCTCCTCCTCCTCCCCCCTACCTCTGCCTAGCTAGGGTTCTTAGGGTTAAATTCAGAGTTCATCTAATTAGTTAGGGTTCATCAAATCAGATGCTAATTATGGCAGTAGTTGTTAAATAGAATTAGTTTTAGAGTTCATCGAATTAGTTAGGGTTAAATTTTAGAGTTCATCAAATTAGTTAGGGTTCATTAAATTTTAGAGTTCATCAAATTAGTTAGGGTTCATTAAATTTTAGAGTTCATCAAATTAGTTAGGGTTAAATTTTAGAGTTCATCTAACTAGTTTTTTTACTGTTTTTAGTAAGTGTTTAATAGAATTAGTAAGAAAATTAATATAACTAGTTGAACTAGTTTATTTTTAGTAAAAACTAGTTTATTTTTATTTATAGTAAGTGCTTAATTGAACTAGTTGAGTTAATACAACTATTTTTTTAGTATGAAAATTAATAGAAGTAGTTTACTTTTTTAGTTAAAGCAATTATTCACGCATCGACGTCGACGATGCCTATCCCGCATCCTCGTCGTCGAGTCGGCGGAGGACACCTGCGTCACCAGATGGGCCATGTCCGGGACTGGGCTCCGCCGGGGTGGTACTGGGAGGCGCTACCTACCGGGGGGCGCAGGTTGGTGAGGAGTCAGCCCGTCGTTGACCCGAACCTTCTTTGGTGGCGGTCGCGTGGGCCAGTGACGGTCCAGAGGCTCGAGGGCCCCGCGGAGGTGGTGCGTCACCGTGTCAGTGAGGAGGACGCGCACGTGCGTCGCTACTTGTTTGCGTTGGAGCACAGGTTCTCCAATACCTGGCAGGTTCTCCAGGGATCTCACTGGAGCTATGATCCTGTGATGGTTCCTTCTCTGTGGGTGTCCACCGCCTGCGCCGATACCCGTCGTGCGCTAGGGTTTTAGTTGTATTAGTGATGTTATATGTATGATACTATTCGGGATGTATTAGTGATAATATTCGACGATGTACGGACGCATGAGATGATTTACTTTTACTTATTGAATGCATGCTAATTTGAATACTTATTTATTTTACGATTTGGTTTTGCTTATTGAATGCTCATGTCAATATGAGTCCTATAAGATATTTTGAAATGTATATCTTGTGTTGCTCAAATAGGATATGTGCTTGCCCAAGTGGCCGGTCATGTTTGCAGGTTACACCTCCGAGTGGCCTATGTTTTGCCGGAGTGTTGATTCATTTCCGTTCCGGCAAATTTCGGGCGCTCGATATGTCCTGTTTTAGCAAAGGTCATGCCGGATTTTTCTGTGAATTTTGGCATGACTTGTGCCAGAATATGTAGGAAATATCGAGTGCCCCGGATTTGTGTGTTGAGTATCCTGGTAGTTGCCTTCGATCGATTTTCAATTAATGTTTCAACTATGAACATAGGAAATGTTTGACGACGAAAAGGATTTCGGTATTTGCAAATACTGCGAAGACGAGCGCGGCCTGTGCGACAGAATCTTCCTAGATGATGATAGGAACTTTAGCATCAAGCTGGATGAGAACTTCGAAGTGGATACAGTAAGTCACAACGACAAGTCTTTTTTCGTAATTAAGCATGACATCTGCTTCATTTGCTTCAACTTATAATTTATTTTTTTAACTATTCTACTAGTGTATCCCCTGCCATGCAAGAGTTTTTGTCTTGGATAAGATAGGTTTCAGTCCTATGCAAACTACTATGGAGGTAAAGAGAGTTAACTTGAAGACCGAGCATGGTTATACTTTCCATGCAAAATTATACAACGCAGACACCTACACCTATTTTGAATGCAAAACTTGGCAAGCAGTATGCAAGGCTTATGCATTTGAGCCTGATATGTTTATCACCTTTGATATTTGTCCTGAAGATGATATTGAAGGTAATAGAGACATCTGGGTCGATGTGTAGACGCCTCTAGTTATACCATTATGTGAGTTTCTCAACCATAATTATGTCTTCGATATTGTTTATTCAAAAATAGTTGACACCTAATTTCTATTGACAGCTTATTTCCATTCAAGCAAACATGTCCGGCGCTTGGTAGACATGACCGTCCACTGTCCCGGGGCTGAACTAAACTGCGAGGAGATAGGTCATTATGTTTCATGGCTTGAGGATCTTCATACTGTCAAGACAAATTATTTTTCTGGACTTAAAAATCTTAGTTCTCAAAACGTGCGACCAATAGTGTTCGTACTAAACTATGGTAACATCTATTTAGGAAAGATGGTAAGATTTTTACCATTTGTCCTTAGTGCATCTTTTGCATACATTATTTTTTAAGCTAAACTTCATTGCTAAGTATGTTACTATACGATGTTCGTCAATAGGGACTCCCGATGAATGTTGTGCCTCATTGGATCGAGACTAAAGGTCCCATGAGAATTGTTAGCTTACGGCCAAGATATCCTACAATGCACTTTAGTGCATACATGATTTCTAATAGCGAGGAATGCTTACTAGTGAAAGACTGCAGCAAAATTGTGAACGATCGCAGAGAAGTACTAGGGGGCAGCAATCAGAAGCGCAGCCCACGATTAGGAGACAGGTTCATCTGCATGCTCCAACTTAATGAAGCAGGAGTGCTACACATGTTTTATGTTATTTTACCTGAGAGAGAGCAGCAGGAGTGATTAGCTAGCTAGAAATGAGTTATGATGATTAAATAGCTAGTGTTGGTGGTAATGACTATGATGATTATTATTAGCTAGTGTTGGTGGTGATTAGATAGCTACCGCAGCTAGTGTTTGGTGGTGATTAGCTAGCTAGAATGAGTTTGAAGATGATGATGTGTACTGTTGGTGGTAATGACTATGATGATGATTAAAAAGCTACTGTTGGTGGTAATGACTATGATGATGATTACATAGCTTGTGTTGGTGGACTAGATTCAAGTGGAGGCAGCATGTGGTGCACATCGAAAGTACTACTAGTCCAAACTAGATCAAGTTTGGATTAGTAGTATACTTTTGACATGCACCACATGTTCCCTCCACTTAAACCTAATCCACCTTCATTTGACACACTGTTATGGACATATTGATATAACAACCTCATAATTGGTATTGTACCAAAATTTGTATAACAGCGTATAAATACACTAAAAATAAAAAATGAGAAAAAGAATACTAGTAGCGATGGAGAGTAAACACGCTACTACTAGCTATACTAGTAGTAGCGCTGGTATGAACAAACGCTGGTGCTATATGTCTTAGCAGCAGCGCGTGTAGCATGCGCTACTGCTAAGGAATAGCTGTAGCGCCTTATCAGTAGCGCGCGCTCCCGCGCTACTGATAAGCAAAATACCCACGCTACTGCTAGAAGGGTTGGGCGCGCTTTGTTGCGTTGTTGGTGTTGTTGAGATTCTTAAAAAGAAATTAGTCATTTTGTTTAAAAATATAAGGTGTATTACCTTTTTAAAAATCCACCCTCCTTAAGTTTGATCAAATTTATGAAGAAATATATCAAAACTTGTAATATAAAATTGGTGTTATTAGATTCATCATTAAATGAATTTTCATCATCTTTTGGCTTAATATTGTGGTTGTCGATATTCTTGTCTCTAAACTTGGTCAAAGTTAAAGAAAGTTGACTTTCTAAAGAACTAATACCCCTTGTATTTAACTAGCAAAAGAGCCCGTGCGTTGCAACGGGAGAGAAAACATAACACACGCTCTTAATCCAACAACCATCACTCAAGACCACAATAGGTCCATCTCCTTTTATTTTTGCGAGGCATCATATTTGTGTTGCCGCTTATCCTCCTTCTCACCCTCGCCGGAGATGGCCTCGGTGTTCACACAAAACAACAAAAAACGTGTTTGAATATGGTTAATCCTAAGGCGTCTCACTCTCCCTCTCTCCTCCCTCTCTCTCTCTCTCTCTCTCTCTCTCGCTTTCTCTCACTCTCGCGATGAGAAATTTGTTGTTTTCCCCTGCGACATTTTTCAGAGGTATGCATGTGTAGTTATTGATGTTTCCTTTTCCCTATATGGTTATAGTGGGGTGTTTATTTGCAATCCGGATTGTCGCCGACACGAAACAAAAACGGGTCTTGCGCTATAAATTATAAGTTTGCATACAAAACAATATTTTTAAAAAATTTAACAGGTAAAATTAACATCATATTTAGATTCCACATATTTTTCTAATAAAATTTCATATATAATATGTTAAAATCAAAGTTACGGTTTAAAAGATACGGATAATTTAGAAAATTATTTGTTTGATTTAAATATATTCCAAAGTAATATTCAAAATACTTAACAGGTAAAAATAATCTCATATTCATATTCTGCATATTTTTCTAATCAAATTTCATATCTAACATGTTCAAATCGGAGTTACGGTTTAAAAGATATGGATGATTTTAAAAAGCATTTGAGTTAAATATGATCCGTGGATGAATTACCTAAGACATCAGGGGGGGTTTCGAAAAATGTAAAATAACGGTTCGGGTGTGACTTAAATTCGGACTGCAGGTTGATTTCAAGAAAACATAGGGACTTTTGTGTAAAATACAAAAAAAACGATTCGTTTTAACTTAAAACAGGACTGCGGGTTGAATTCTCTGAAATAGAGGGACTTTTCTGAAATATGCCATGATGGACGACCAGAAACCCAATTTGCTTTATTATTAGGTAAAGATTAAATAGCTAGTGTTGGTGTTAATGACTATGATGATTATTATTAGCTAGTGTTGGTGGTGATTAGATAGCTACCGCAGCTAGTGTTTGGTGGTGATTAGCTAGCTAGAATGAGTTTGAAGATGATGATGTATACTGTTGGTGGTAATGACTATGATGATGATTAAATAGCTACTGTTGGTGGTAATGACTATGATGATGATTAAATAGCTTGTGTTGGTGGATTAGATTCAAGTGGAGGCAACATGTGGTGCACATCGAAAGTACTACTAGTCCAAACTAGATCAAGTTTGGATTAGTAGTATACTTTTGACATGCACCACATGTTCCCTCCACTTAAACCTAATCCACCTTCATTTGACACACTGTTATGGACATATTGATATAACAGCCTCATAATTGGTATTGTACCAAAATTTGTATAATGGTGTATAAATACACTAAAAATAAAAAAATGAGAAAAAGAATACTAGTAGCGATGGAGAGTAAACACGCTACTACTAGCTATACTAGCAGTAGCGCTGGTGTGAACAAACGCTGGTGCTATATGTCTTAGCAGCAGCGCGTGTAGCACGCGCTACTGCTAAGGAATAGCTGTAGCGCCTTATCAGTAGCGCACCCTCCCGTGCTACTAATAAGCAAAATACCCACGCTACTGCTAGGGTTTTCCCTTGTAGTGACTCGTCAAGTCAGGCAGTTGCCGAGGCAGCGTGGGGAAGCGGAGATGCCAACGTCCAATCAATCGCCACGCGTCAAGCGGGGCCGCATGCTGTTGGGGCCCGCGGCGCTCCGCACTTGCCTTTGGCTTCGCCTCGAAGCCAAGTCCGAGCGCGCCTTGGGCCCGGGGGCTACTGTCGGCGTCCTGGGAATGGGGGTCCCTAGACTTGCCTGCCTACGGCCCACGGCGTGGCTCCACCAGCGGCCCTGTACGACCCATCTTCACCAGCAAACACTCAAGACCCTCGCGAGGGGCCAAGCCTCGCGAGGCGGACGACACAAGACCTCCTCGGGAGCTGCCTCACCAAGCTGGCTCGCGAGGGGCGGAGAGATCAAGGCAAGGGACACCTCACGAGGTTCCTGTGACGCAAGCCATGACGACTGGAGCCAGGCGGGCGCCAGGCGGGCGACAGCGCAGTGCCCTCGTTTCCTCTATGTGCTAAAGGGGCAAGCGGAGGCGAGGAGTCCCGAGGCATCAGGCAAAGGTTTCCATATCGGTGCAACGAGACCAAGACCAGCAGGACGGCAAGAGGGAGTTCACCGTGGAGCCCAAGACGGCGTCACCACCAGAGCTTTTGGCAGGCAAAGACCACCTTTAATCAGGATAACTCGTAGTGGTTGTCTCCCTTCGAATTTGGCCGTTGTTGGATCCCTTCCTTCTCAATATTTGGGGAGAGGACCAGGGCCTCTATAAATAGGACTAGCCACCACCATAGGAGGCAACTCATCTTGGACTAGATCCATTCCATCCACACACTCACCAAGCACAAGAACACCCCTCCTCAGGAGGCTGTTCTTCCCTTGTACTGTTCATCCTCAGCCCGAGAGGCAACCCACCACACCACACTGGAGTAGGGTATTACACCACAACGGTGGCCCGAACCAGTATAAACTCTTGTGTCTCTCTTTCTGCGGGTTCGTCGAGCTAGGCTTTGAGATCGCGGTGAGGGTGAGGGCGTGATTAGGTAGGGAGAGATCTTCGTGCGCACCCCAGTGTTCGAACCTCAAGGGTTTTGCCGGAACCGAAAATCCGACAAAAATGGTTGTAAAACATCCAAGAATGATAATATAACAACATGAATACTTCATAAATTATAGATACGTTGGAGACGTATTAGTGCCCAACTACACAGCGGATCAACCCCTGGAGGCTTGGATTGAGAGCTAGGAGTTGTCTATGGAAATGTTGGACGTCAATGATGCTGTGTGCGCTAAGTATTCACTACTGCAGGTTGCTGTTAACGCGACACTACGATCAGAGACCCTTCGACGAAACTGTGTGCGATGCCATAATCACAAACGGTGGTGTAAAATAACCGTCAAAAAAGGTGCAAAATGTTTGCGATAGAGGATGCATCAAACACGGTTCAGATTTTAGTTTCGTGTGCGATGCAGGGCATACGGTTCAGCTCAATTAACTGTTTGTGATGAGGAGGAACAAAAGAAACGGGCAGCCAGATGAAGGTGTGTGCGATATACAACATATGGTTCACTCGGATGAACTGTTTGTGATTAGTCAACATAATAGAAACGGGCAGCCAGATGAAGGTGTGTATGATATACGGCATGCGGTTCACTCAGATGAACTGTTTGCGTTGAGACGAGAGAATAGAAATGGTTCAATATAACAAGATGTGTGTGATACGCGGCAAACAGGTCTGTAATCAGAAATGTGTGCGAAGACCGATAATAACACAGACGATTGCTTCTAATAAGACGTATGTGATATGCTCTGTCTACACAATATCTATTGGCCATTGGGGGGCGGGCGGTCATCCGGATACGCCATAAGGATGCAAAGAGGCATCCTATCAGCAGGGACTAGCTGTTCCACCAGTAGCTCATGTAAGAGAACTCTCAAGTTAAGTGTGCTCAGGCTGGAGCAGCCATCAGATGGGTGACTGGATGGGAAGTTGTGTTGATGTTAAATTAACTGATAGGATGGGTCATATCTGTCAAATTAAATGACTGATACGACCCATCCCATGAGTTAATTTAACCTTGAGGTCCTTGTTTTTTAACACATGTTAAAGAAGGTCTACCGCATTACTTTTTGACAATGTGTGATACGTGGCATACAGTTGATCCATCCAACCTGTTTGTGATGGAATAGGCCGTGTGTGTTGTGGGCAAACGCTTGCTACTATTCAACCGTTTGCGATTGATGAATTCATCACCGACGGGTTCCCTAGTGCGGTCCGTGTTCATCTGATCACCATCTACTTCTTGTGCTAGCTCGATGTTCCTTCTATGCTAAGTTTCCATTAATTGATGGCGTTTTATGAACACGCCACCGTTTCCCGCCATTTCCTCACATGTTTCCCGCCACCCAGCGATACTGCGCATAGGCGGCGCACGACGCACGGAGGCGACAAGCGCACCCTGTAGCACATCCACCTTTTCCAAGCATGCCAACCCACCAAAGCGCCGCCTCAGCCATCAACCTCGTCGATGAAGAAAATGAGCAGGCGCCACGGCCCTTCGAGGCCAAGGCCCTCCCCGACAACGCGATGGACGACGCCGTGATGCGCGTCATCGCCAGGGTTGAGCAGACCTTTGGCGCATGGCGCTTGAGCGCCGCGGATCAAGATAGGCATATCAGCACCGACAGGCTGCAGCTCGCCGCACAACATGATCGATGGCGCGCCACAGAGCAAGCTAGGCGCGTCCACGCCGATAGGCTGCGGCTCGCCGCACAGCGAGACCGTTGGAGCGCCGCAGAGCAAGAGGCGCGGCGCGCCGCACATCAAGAGCGGATCCATCGGCGCTTGCCTGCTGTCGACACGGCGTCGCAGCTCGGTACACGTCCTATCAGTACCTCCATTCCTTGCCAGGAGTGGGCAGAGGCCCTCAGCGCCGTACTTGCACCAGAGGCCGGCCACGCCGTACTTGCACCGGACGCCCGCCGCGCCGTTCGCATGGGTGCCGCCGTTCGCCTTGTCCATGGCCCGCCGGATGCCAATGCGCTGGTCCGTAGGCCGACCGCCTCCTTGGCCCAGGTGTCCACCTGGGCGCAGTAGAGGAACATGGCCGTCGCATCCTCGAGCTGGTGATGTCTGATGAAGTAGCCAACTTGGAGCTCGAAATCGCGCTCCAGATGTACCGCGAGCGTGTCGACCGCTTGGACGAATGCCTGCACGAGTTCAGGCAGAGCCAAGAGCTACCGTAGGCAAGGGCTGCTGGTCATGGTCTCATGGACCTGTTTTATTTCGTTGAGTCGTTTCGACATGGATAGCTATGTATTTACAGCAATCATAGTATTGCTCTGTTTCAATGTGTGCACTCTGTTTTCCATTCTTATATGTTCTGTTTCAATGTGTGTATATACGCTTTCCATTCTGTATATGTGGATGAAACAACTAGATTCAAATTACTATACAAAAACAGATAGAAAATGGAATTCATAATATATATATATATATTAATTGTTCATTAGTTCATCACAATATATATATATATATATATAATATCATCATATATACGTGATGATACTTAACTACTAGGTACAATGCATAAAATTGAAAACGAACAATACTAAAACTAATAATCCCTCATGGGGCCAGTATTCCGGCAGCCCCTCGCCAGCAGCTCCCTGGTGGGCGGCGTCTTCCCTGTGCGGAGGCAGTACTCCGCCTCCTCCGCCTCGTACCATTTGACGTACCGATCTGCCTCTTGCTGGCGGACGCGCGCGAAAGATCTTGCCATTTCGTTGGGCGCCCATCGGAGCTCCTCGTCGGTGGCACGCTGGAGCTTATCAGCCCACCTCCACGCAGCGACGAGGCGCCCAACGCCTATGACCTTCCTCGCGAAGTACCCGTCTTCGTACACCTCCTCGGCATGACGACGCGCTCGCCCCCAAAGCTCCGCCGCCTCCTTTTTCCAGGTGGCATCACGGGCTACACAGGCCGCCTGGTACATGGCTTCCTCCTCCACCATCTCCTTCTTGAACGCCACTTGCATGGCTTTCTCAACCGGCGGCAGCGACTTCCACAGACAAAGATTGTACTGGCCCCAAAGCCAATCCGAAGTTCGGGGGGTCTGGCGTAACCTCGTCAGGCGGCGCGTAGGGGTCCTCGTCGCTGCTAATCGAGTGAGCGTCCTCGGGGGGGTGCGACTCCTCGTCGGCGCGTGGGCAGACTGGCGGCGCCATGCATGGCAGAGATTTGAGAGAGAGAGAGAGAGAGAGAGAGGGCGAGCGAGGGGAGGATGTAGATGAGAATGCAGGCGGGACGACGTGAGCAAGGTAGTATTTATCGGCGGCCGGAATCTAGATCAACGGGGATAGTACACACGCCGGTCGCCGGAATTTACGAGTACTGTAGTTTGAATTACACACGATTCCCACAGTAAAATTCGTGTGTGAACATAATAGCTGGCGGTTTCCAATACAGAATCGTGTCTGATTAATGATCCCCGCCACTCACCTACCAAACCTCGAGCCGCGAGATAGAGTGCCAATCGTGTGTGGGCCGGTTGTCTTGCCACATCTTTACATTTTATTTTTTAAACACCAGATATTTACATCGTCTGATGATTTTTCTAACTCGCACACAAGTACACAAAAATATGATTTTTCAAACCGTTATGGTTAGGTGTTGCATGTAGATGTAGTTCAAATTTGAATTACAGTCATTAAATGGATACAAAATCACTTAAATGTCTTTAAAAGGTCAAATGACCCCTGAAATTTTCCAAATTTTCACAAGACAGTTGTATTAGTGCACGTTAAACGTAGAAAAAATATTTGAAGGCCGTAAGAGGAAGCTATCTCTCGTTCGTCATCAAACATGCATTGTTCCCTCTCGGAACCACGAACCTTCTAGTGAGTTGCTCCGGTTTGTGAGGGGTGTGTGTCTAAACTTTCGTCAAACATGCCAATTTTTTTACCACATCATCTTGGTGGCATGACATTAAATGAAGCAAGGTTTCATGTTTTTCTGATCATTTTTTAATTTTTGGAATTAAAATGCCATGGCAATCCATGCATGTGCCCATGCCTTGAGACCAATATGTTTGAAAATTCCTTCTAATTTACTGCACATGGAATTAACTCGCACACAAGTACACAAAAATATGATTTTTCAAACCGTTTTGGTTAGGCGTTGCATGTAGATATAGTTCAAATTTGAATTACGGTCATTAAATGGTTAGAAAATCAATTAAATGTCTTTAAAAGGTCAAATGACCCCTGAAATTTTCCAAAATTTCACATAACAGTTGTATTAGTGCACGTTAAACGTAGAAAAAATTTGAAGGCCGTAAGAGGAAGCTATCTCCCGTTCATCATCAAACATGCATTGTTCCCTCTCGGAATCACGAACGTTCTAGTGAGTTGCTCCGGTTTGTGAGGGGTGTGTGTCCAAACTTTTGTCAAACATGCCAATTTCTTTACCACATCATCTTGGTAGCATGACATTACATCAATCAAGGTTTCATGTTTTTCTAATCATTTATTAATTTTTTGGAATTAAAATGCTATGGCACTCCATGCATACGTATGCATGTGCCCATGCGTTGAGACAAATATCTTTGAAAATTCCTTCGAATTTACTGCACATGGAATTAACTCGCACACAAGTACACATATATGATTTTTTAAACCGTTTTGGTTAGGCGTTTCATGTAGATATAGTTCAAATTTGAATTGCGGTCTTTAAATGGCTAGAAAATCACTTAAATGTCTTTAAAAGGTCAAATGACCCCTAGAATTTTCCTAAATTTCACATTACAGTTGTAGTAGTGCACGTTAGACGTAGAAAAAATTGAAGGCCGTAAGAGGAAGGTATCTCCCGTTCGTCATCAAACATGCATTGTTCCCTCTCGGAATCACGAGCCTTCTAGTGAGTTGCTCCGGTTTGTGAGGGGTGTGTGTCCAAACTTTCGTCAAACATGTCAATTTCTTTACCACATCATCTTGGTGGCATGACATTACATCAACCAAGGGTTCATGTGTTTCTGATTTTTTTTATTTTTTGGAATTAAAATGCCATGTCACTCCATGCATACATACGCATGTGTCCATGTCGCAAGACAAATATGTTTGAATATTCCTTCTAATTTACTGCACATGGAATTAACTCACACACAAGTACACAAATATGATTTTTCAAACCATTTTGGTTAGCCATTGCATGCAGATGTAGTTCAAATTTGAATTACGGTCATCAAATGGCTAGAAAATCACTTAAATGTCTTAAAAGGTCAAATGACCCCTGAAATTTTCCAAAATTTGTCATGACAGTTGTATTAGTACTACAAAATTTCTCGTACATTTAAAACACCATCCATTGCCCCTTTACTCCAAATTTGTCTTTCACAGCTAATAAAAAATATCTACAGCATCACACACAGTTGTTTTCTAGGAACCGTTTGCGATGAAAATATCTGAGTCTATTTAAGTCTGCCTCCTTAAGCTTCGCCGGCTCGTCTGCTCCAGTGCCGGCAACCCTCGAATGCACGAATCCCGATCCCCATTCCCGCACCCCCTTCTTGCAAAGATGACATCGTGGAAACGCTTCATGAAGTCCTGTACGATGGCCGCGTCCCCCCCCCCGAGCGCCACCGCCTGCACCGAGAGCGCGGCCGCCTACGCCGAGTGTGCCGCCGCATCCGCATTGAGCGCGGCCGCTTCCGCCGAGAGGGCGTCTACGGCAGCTACAGCAACCGAGACGGCTGCAGCTGCTGCTGCAATGGCGGCTACAAACGCCGAGAGCGCTCGAGCTGTCGTCCGTGCCGTCGATGTCGCCCTGGCCCGGGTCGAGGCCATCCACGCCAAGATCAAGGATGCACACGCCAAGATATTCCAGGCCACCTCGGACTCCAGCATGCAACCCACGTCTGAAAAGGCGGCGGTGGCCACGGAGCACCTGCTTCCTCATGAGGTCGCTGAGCGGGAGCTGGAGATGCAGGAGGCGGCGGAGATCGAGGAGCGCCGGGAGGAGGAGTTGCACGAGGTCGAGGTAGAGAAGAGTCTGTCCATCAAGGAATCGGCAGTGGAGTACCAACGCGAGCTCTGGCGCATCCACTACTACGAGTACTACAACCTTGAGGGCGACACCGAGGACGAGGACGCGGTCGACTTCAGCAGGGGGGACGTGGAGTCCACCAACGGCGGCATGTCGGCAGGACAAGTCATCGATGTCTCATCTCACACCGGTGATGCATTGGCCGGCGCGGCGGCGGATTTGTTAAAATTATGCGTACTTAGGCTTTGTTTTTAGTGTTGGTCTTTTGTTAGAGCAATGTTTAGGTCAACTGGCTCTGTTTAATTACTAAAATTGCTCGATTCAGTAAGTGTGGTCTGTCTGCTGTACGTTCTTTTGTGTGCCCATATTAGCAAGCGATGTTAAATTATGCAATGATGTACCTGGGGAAATTTCCACCAAAATTTGAATTATTATCAAACTCATCCCATGCGCGTAAAGCAGAAGAATCGTCTGCGATGCACACAATCGTTCAAAGTGAATGGTCCGGTGGCACCGCGCGCAAAGTTTCCCTCCACATTTCCAAAATTTTGGCCTGCCGCCAAAATATCTAACCCCCCCTTTCCCCCTTCCCCGCCCCCTTTTCTCCCCGACCACAAGTCACATTTCCCATGTTTCCTCCTTCCTTCCTTCCTTCCTAAGCTATAGCCGCTTCCTCGCTCTTACCGTCTCGCACCCTACCGCCAGGGTCGCCATGGTCTTCTTCAAAGACCTCTCCAGCGGTTCCTCCTCCGGTGACGACTCCTTCACCACCCGGGTATGCCTCTCTTATCTCTCTCGGGCTATGACTTGGAATGAAGGATTTTTACCCCGCCGTCGATTTGAGTCATTTCTTCCTCTTGTAGCTCCCTAGGACCATCAGTGGCAACGAATGGAGCGGGGTGGCTGAAGATCTATTTGCTCGTTGTCACCATCAATCTCCATGCGTGAAGCTAGTCGCATTTGAATCTGTGGACAGTGGGAGGAAGTTTCTGGCATGTGCAGAGAAGGTTAGACCCTCTTTCGTTGTTATAAATAATTTGTTAGATGTGATTCAGACGCTGTCACGGTCCCAACCCATTCATACCACACCTTCAACCAAACGCATCCTAAGACAGTGTCACAGTTTGTACCTAGTATCTTAAATTGTTGCCATCTCATCAGTGGTGCCATTAGAAAATTATTTGGCACCGCCAGCTTGTGCAGCCAACTTTGGTCCACACATCCGAGCAGCCAAGCAGTAAAATACTAAATCTTTATGGCACGAAGGAACTGGGCAGCGGAGCAACTACGTGCTCCGGAGTCCGGGTCCCTGATTTTTTTCCGCTGCATCGGCTCGCCAGTGCAGGGCACCGGTGCGAGATGTAGCAACAGTTGTCTTTACCGCAGTTTTGGCATACATAGTGGACGGCCTTAGTGCTATTAGTCTATGTTACTAAATTTGTGCATGTACACACCTGTTAGTATCAATTTGCTGTCTTCCAAACACTGTCGCTATGCTGTTGCAGTTATATTTACCTTCCTCATAGAATGTTCAATTTGTTATTTATTGTACATGAGTAAGAACTTGTAGCATCGTTGTAGTTAATTATAGCTTCTGATGTTCCAGAATTTGGTTGTTGTCTCAGTAGCAATTAATTCATTTGCACATTGATCTTTTTGAGAAGATATGTCATAATTAACATGTTTCTTCAGTTTTTCAAAATAAGCATTGGTGATTTTCTATGTTGCTATAAACCCATTTCCCCTACAATTGTTACTGATCTAGTTTTAAATGTTATGGAATGAACGGAAGTGTTCTTACTTGGAGTGGGTTGATCAAGAGTGGCCACAGTCTTTGAAGATGTGCCTAGCGAAGCTCTGGAGCATGTATGAGGAAGAGAACAGACGTAGGCTTAGAGAAACTGTTGTCAACGCTGAAGAATATTTGAAGTTGCGGGATAAAAAGTTGAAGGTGGAGAATGAGCTCAGACTTTTTAAATCAGACTTTGCTAAGATGGTGTTGGCGAAGGAGGATGCACTTTCCCAGTTGGCCCGTGCAAAACAGGTTCTTACCGAACTGAAAGCAGAGGTGGATAAGACGAGGCTGGATGATCTTGATTAGGGAAATGAATATATTGTTCTTATGAAGTTGAACTAGCTATATGTTGTACTGTGTTGTTTTCATGTAGCTACCATACTGTGATGTTATAATATATTTATGTAAACAGCTGTTCGATATGAAATGTGAATTTGCGTAATACTGGAATTATTAATTGTAAACTAATAAACCTGCTAAATGTGTCATGGACCTTTGAAACGGTTCTAGCAGTAAAAGCACTTGCGATGGATAGCCCAATGCCACACAGTTTTCTTCATCAAATTGTGTGTGATATAGTTGATAAAAGAAAACAGTTAACCAAGGTAGACCGTGTGTGATAGTTACACCTTTTACACACGAGCCTACACATAAAACTGTGTGGGATGTACGTACGAACGGAAACGTTTTCCCTGGATTAACTATGTGGGATGTACATAAGAAAGGAAACATATTCCTTGGATTGACTGTGTGTGATATACATACGAACAGAAATGTTTTTCTGGGATTCACTGTGTGGGATCTACTATGGAAATGTTTTTCTCGGATTACCGTGTGGGATGTACATACCTATGGAAATGATTGGGTTTCGATGCCTCGCCTGATCGCACACGGCCCCAACCTATGTCCTAGGAGGGCCTATCCCCGACGATTTCTGGGTCGTGTGGGAAGGACCCCCCTATCGCCCACACTCACTTGGCGATGGTTCCAAATGCCGTCGCGGAAAGGGGTTAAAAACCATTTGTATAGCACCGACGCGCACCAGTGATTTCACCATGATGTTGGATGGGCCGGCTCCCACCTAGTTAAAAGGGCTGCCCCCTAACTCCATCAGATCATGGACTGAATTGAAGACGCGTTTTATTCAGAATTTCAAGGACACATGCAAGCAGCCTCTGTCGATTCTTGATTTAGACACTTGTATCCAGGATGAGGGCGAGTCAACAGCCCATTGGGTACATCGGATTTCGGCTATTATCCACTCATCGGATAGCATCAACGCCGACTCAGCTATCCTGAGTTTGGAGAAAAATTGTCGATTCCTTCCCCTCAAACAGAAGCTGGGGTGGCTTAAGCGCCACTTCAATTATATGGGAGAACTCATGGCGGCTCTTGTCAAATACGCCGACTCTGATAATACTAAGGACCCTGAGTCTGATGAGGAGAAGGCTGGCAAGGGAAAGAAGAACGACAATGCAAAGGGACATCAACACAATACAGCGGGTCTAGGTAATCATGGTAAGCGCAAGCAAACTGATGGCGGTTCATATTTTGTGGCTAACACCAACGCACAGAGTAATAATCAGCGCCGTAAGGGAAAATCATCAACACCCCGGTTTGGCGGGCCAAAATTCAACCTTGAGGCGATAATGAATCAGCCTTGCCCAAAGCATGGTTCGCAAGAGAAGCCGGCCAATCATCTATGGAAAGATTGCTTCATCATGAGGGAGTATAGAAATTCCGATTTTTTCCAGGAGAATCATGGCCCGCATGGCGGGTCAGGATCCGGTTCTCACGGGCCTGGCTTTGGAGGTGGCGGCTCAAACTCTGGTTTTCAGGGCCAAGGCAATCAAGGCGGTTTCAATCAGCAACCTAGTCAAGGTAATCAACAGCAGCAGTCCGGTTATCAGAGTAATCCAAAGCAGCTGAATAGTGGTCAATATCATGTGTTTACCACGAGTTTGTGCAAACGAGATCAGAAGATTCATAAGCGGGCAGTGAACGCGGTTGAGCCGGCGATCCCTCGATACTTGCGGTAGTCTGAACAGCCTATCATATGGAGCCGAGAGGATCACCCTCCCCGGGTTGACAATCCGGGTCAATTGGCTTTGGTGGTTGCTCCTCAGGTGGGGGGATACAAGTTTACAAAAGTGCTTATGGATGGAGGCAGAAGTATCAATATCCTTTACTACGATACTTTTCGTTGTATGAATTTGACTGACAACGATCTTAAGTCATCTTCTACTGTCTTTCATGGGGTGGTGCCTGGTAAGTCGGCATATCCGGTGGGTAAGATAGCTTTGGAAGTGGCTTTTGGTGATGAACATGATTATAGGACTAAAACATTGACTTTTGAGGTGGTCAAAAATCAAGAGCCCTTATCACGCCCTGTTTGGACGGCCGGCTTATGCCAAATTTATGGCCCGGCCTTGTTATGTTTTTTTGCAGCTTAAAATGTCGGGTCGTAAGGGTACTATCACAATGCATGGCGACAGGAAGATAGCTTTGGAGTGTGAAGAAGGTGATGCGGCCTATGCTGAGTCTGTTTGTGCAACGGAAGAGTTGAAGTTCTACAAAGATAATGTTGACCCGACGGACATGACCCCCTTGAAGAAGCCAACCAGAGAGCATGACCCTTTGTTGAAGTTGAAGGTGGCAGATGACACTGAACAGGTTGATTTTGTTCCTGGCGACTCATCCAAACAGTTTAGTATCAGTGCCAATATGGATCCGAAATAGGAAAGCGCGCTCATCGAGTTCATCCGTGAGAACCAGGACATCTTTGCATGGAAGCCTTCAGACATGCCAGGTGTACCGAGGGAAGTTGCTGAGCACACTCTCAATGTTGATCCATAGTTTAAACCGGTCAAGCAATTCCTTCGTTGTTTTAATGAAGAAAGGCGCAAGGCCATTGGTGAAGAAGTGGCCCGACTCTTGGCGGCCGGGTTTATTATTGAAGTTTTTCATCCTAAATGGTTGGCTAACCCGGTGCTGGTACTTAAGAAAAACAGCACTTGGCGTATGTGTGTGGATTACACAGATCTTAACAAGGCCTGTCCAGCTGATCCTTTTGCTCTCCCCCGTATTGATCAGATTATTGATGCTACGACAGGTTGTGAGCGTTTGAGTTTTTTGGATGCTTATTCTGGTTATCATCAGATCAAAATGGCAGTTAAGGACAAGGAGAAGACATCTTTCATCACTCCCTTTGGAGCCTTCTGCTACGTGTCTATGCCTTTTGGGCTCAAGAGTGCCCAGGCGACTTATCAGCGTTGTGTTCAGAATTGCCTCCACAACCATATCGGACGCAATGTTCAATGCCTACGTGGATGGTATAGTTGTGAAATCCAGGAAGAAAGAGACCTTGATAGATGATTTGAAGGAGACCTTTGACAACCTCCGGGTCTACAAGATGATGCTTAACCCAGCCAAATGTGTCTTTGGTGTGCCAGCAAGCAAGTGCTTGGGATTTTTGGTCTCTGAAAGAGGTATTGAAGCTAACCCAGAGAAAATCAAGGCTATCACTTCTTTGGCTAAGCCGGCGTGTATCAACGGCGTTTAGCATTTGGCGGGTCGCATTGCGGCTTTGAGCCGGTTTAGAAGCCGCCTGGGAGAGAAGGCTATCCCTTTATACCAGATTATGAAGAAAACAGATCACTTTGTCTGGAGTGATGCTGCTAACCAGGCGTTCGAGGCGCTTAAAAAGCAGTTGGCTGAGCCACCGGTTCTTGCAGCTCCTATTGACAAGGATCCCTTGCTTTTGTATGTGGCTGCTAACAGCAGAGCCGTCAGCGTAGCAGATGTGGTGGAAAGGAAGGAGTCATGCAAGGAATATCCGGTTCAAAGGCCGGTTTACTATGTTAGTGAGGTACTCATTGAATCTAAGCAGAGATACCCACATTGGCGGAAACTGGGTTATGGAGTGTTCATGGCTGGTCGTAAGTTGAAGCAGTATTTACTTGGTCATCCCATCACTGTGGTCAGTTCGGCTCCCCTAGGGGATATTATTCAAAACAGAGAGGACACATGCCGGGTGGCCAAGTGGGCCATTGAGCTTGGACCCCATGGTTTGAAATATATGCCTCAGACAGCTATCAAGTCTCAAGCACTTGTAGATTTCATCAATGACTGAACAGAACTGCAGATGCCTGAGGAAAAGCCTGATAACACATATTGGACTATTCATTTTGATGGATCCAGGCAGTTGGAAGGCTCAGGGGGTGGAGTTATTTTAACTTCCCCACGAGGTGATAAGTTTTGTTATGTCTTAAGGTTGATGTTTCCTTGTACTAACAATGCAGCTGAATATGAGGCATTGCTCCATGGTCTTTGGATGGCCAAAGAGATGAACCTGAGCCGGGTCGGTGTTTCGGTGATTTAGATTTGCTGGCTCAACAAGTCTCAGGAACTTGGGATTCCAAGGACCCACTCATGGCGGCTTACCGCCGGGCGGTTGATGCTATTGCTGGGCATTTCAAAGGTTATCAAGTGGAACATGTTGATCGCAGGAAAAATGAGGCGGCTGATGCTTTGAGCCGGCTGGGGTCCCAGCGTAAGCCGGTACCACCTAATGCTTTCCTTGATATCTTGAATAACCCTTCAGTTAAATTGCTTATGGAGGAGGATCTTACTATCCCTGACCCAGAGGCACAGTTGGTGGCGGCTCTTCACGCTATTTGTTGGGGATATACACCACGGTATGACCCGACCGGAGTTATGACCCGGCTGGGACTTGATATTTCATTGGTAAGCCGGCAGACACTGGTAAGCCGGTAGACAGTGGTAAGCCGGCAGATAGTTGTAAGCCGGCAGACAGTTATAAGCCAGATTGGAAGCCGACATACAGTTATGAGCCAGATTGTAAGCCGGCAGATTATAAGCCAGATTGTAAGCCAGCAGATTGTAAGGCAGATTGTAAGCCAGATTGAAGCCGGCAGTTAAGAAGCCCAAGACGTTAAGAAGCCCATGGTGAGAAGCCCGTGAAGAGAAGTCAAAATAGTTTAAGTCTTAATCCGAGTTGGACTCTACATGTAACCCGCCCCTTCAACTTATATAAGGAGGGGCAGGGCCCCCCAAGGACAGGTTGAATAATAGTTAAGGCTAGACACAACTAGGAGAGCCGGAGATACGGCGACTCCCTCATGAGCATAACGAGTAGGGTTGTTACCGGATGATGTTTTCTGGGGCCCGAAGCTGTCTAAACCCTTGTCTTATGTTGCGTCTCTCGATTTCGATCAACCCCTCTCAAGCTACTACATAGATGCGTTGGCCTCACGACTAAGTCCTTCTCACTAGGACATCTGCCGTGACAATTCCATGACAGTTGGCGCCCACCATGGGGCGATCGCACGGTGGTGTTGAGTTCTTGGAGGGATTTCTCTAAAAGGATTGAGAAGTTTGCAATTTTCGAGATGAAGGAAAGATTGGTTTTGAAAGGATCTACCTCAGCTTTAAGTTCGCTAGATCAACATCAACAATTTTTTATGGGTATCAATTTCAATTGACAAAGATCATCAGGAAAATCCTGAAGGTTTAGCATCAAGCTGCTGCGTTCATCAGCAGGATCGAGCCGTCATCAGACGAACTAAACCAGGAGTACTTGGAAAGAGACCCGGACGTGGGCGAGTCAAAACTGCCATGACTCAGAACCTGGCCACGACCCGGACTCCTCGGTGGAGTTTCCGCTGCCGAACCGCCCGCGGCCCCGGGCCGCCGGACCAAGACGCCATCGACCGCGCTAGACTAGCATCGCCACTGCCCCGAGCCACCGCGTTGAGCCGTGTGGCACCTCGCGCCTCCGCCCCTGTTTTTGCCCTGGCGGAAAGTCACCTCGGGTCAACCGGCCTTGAGTCGCCGCTACCGCCCTATATCCTGTCGAAGTTGCCTCCCATCCGGGGTCATCATGGACTCGGCCTCTGTCATTGACCCGCCACATCTGACGCGGTTATCAAGACACCGTCAGCGACCGCTTCACGGCCGGAGGGTGATGCTGCAGGTTCCCTCGACCCCGCGCCGGTTCACTACTCCCGCTCAGCTGCACATTACCGAGCCCCCTCCACTTCGCCCTCAGTGGGCCGCCGCTGTTAAGCCGCCTCCTCTACGGTGGGTCAATACTGAGCGGCCACGTCCTAGCTGTTGGAGAGTCGCCGACTTCCACCGCGCCGCCACCTGCTCCGTTGCGTGTGAGCCACCACGACCCAGTCCTAAGCCGCCCCGACCTCTGCTCCAGACCGCCGCGGTCTGGCTCTGAGGAGCCCTGGCCTTGTCAAATCGGAATTAGCCGTCATCAGGGGGCCTTCAAGTCGTCAGCCGCCTCTCAGTCAGCGGGCCTCTGCTGTAGCACTGGGTCAAGCTGGCCTTGTCTCGCTCCGCCGCCATCCGAGTCACCCCCGAGTACCTCACTTCTGAGCCACCGCCGCGGAACGCCTCTGTTGGCACGCCCTACCACAAGCTGCCTCTGAGACCGTGATTTGTTGGAATGGTCCAGATGCACCTCAAGCTACCAGATCTCGCCCCCGCCAAGCCACCGGGTCGCCTCTGATCCACTATCACGCCTAAACCGCTGTCGCCATCTCCGGCGCTGTCACCGGGTCGCTGTCGTCACTTCGCTGGCCTCGCCGCAGCCGCCTCCTCTGCCACTGCACCTCGAGCTACTGGGGGCTTCCTCATCTGCAGCCGTTGCAGTGAGCCGCCTCCACCTCCTGCTGAATCCGCTGAGTCGCCTCAAGCCGGCTCTGCCACCTCGTCTTTGCCGGGGCACCTCTACAGCAGTCGTGAACCGCCACCGTGGCCACTTTGGCAACCCGGCCCCCGTCTCCAAGCCGCCGTTGTGTCGCGGCCTCACCTTGTCGCCGACAGGGGTCACCTCCGCTGGCCTTGACGAAGAGCCGGCCTGGTCTCAAGCCGCTCTGCTTTACCTCCTCCGACCGCGCCCTTGACCCGCTAAGGTCGTCGCCGCTCCTCCGTGGTACAGTCATCGAGCCTCCACAGTCGTTGGGACATATGCCAAGTCGTTGTGCTCGCCTCGAGTCACATGAGACCTCGCGCGACCTCATCGCTGAGTCGCTGGGCTCCACTGCGGCCCCGCCTCTTGTCACCGTCTTCACCTCTATTGTCGTCGTGTTGAGCCGCTGACCTCCACCGCTGAGTCACCATGGCCGTGTCTCACCAACCCGGCCTCGCCCTGAGCCGCCTTGCTGCAAACAAGCGTTGACTAGTGCTGCTGCGACGAGCCTCTGCAGAGCCGCCGACGCTCCCTGGCCCGAGCCGCCTTGTCTCTAAAATGCCATCGAGCCGCCCAGATGTATTCTGCTGCTCGATTTCTCTTCAAGGCACCAGGTCGGCCCTGGCCTTGTCCTCCTGAGTCACCGCCCTAGTTATGGCTGGTGTGCCCATCTCTGCCTGGAGCCGGAGTTACCTCTGCTACTCCAAATCGTTGTTTCCATCTGAGCCGCCCCGGCCTTTGCCCAAACCGCAGCTCCGGGTCATCCTCAACGCACCCGTGACGCCCGGGCTGACAGTTTTTACTGCCTCTGCCGTGGTCGCTTTGTCTCTAAGCCGCCGTTATCGTGCGGCCTATCTTGCCTGCAACCTCTGCCGCCGCCTTGACCCGCCGCGGTCCTCCGCTACCTCAAATCGCCGCCCATGGTATCGCCGAGCCATTCTATCATGAGTAGCACCGCCTCCACCGTGGTTCACCACGCTGAGCAGCCACCCTCGCTGGTCGTGATAAACCATTTCGGTCTCTTCAAATCGCTTGACCCGGTGTACCTGCAGTCTCAATTTCCCACTGTGAGCCGCCCCGGCCTTGGGCCGCCTGTGAGCCGCCCCGGACATGTTCCATCTGGCTGAGCGGCCCCATACCAAAGTCGCCGCCGCCTCACTGAGTCGTTCGCCTCTGCTTATGAGCCGCCACGTGCAGCATCAAGTCGCTGCTGATGATACCCCGCTGGCTTGCTGCGCGGGCTTCCACTGATGTGCCCTGGCTCTTAGCTACTTCTGCCTTGCCGCCCGCGCCAGGTACGGCCATGACCCGCCACTGGCTACTGTCGCGCCTCTGCGCTGCATTGTCTAATTCCTGCTGCTGGTTGAAAGAAAGATAAGAAGAGACCGGTTGAAAGGAAAGTCAAGTGGCTGGGTGCTAAAAAAAGAGGTCAAGCATGACCCGGAGGATCCCTTCTGAGCCGCCCGGTGTCGCGCTTTAAGCCACCACCTCTGTCATCATTGCTGCAACCCTACGGCTGATAATTCTTGACAAAACATATCAGGTGAAATCCATCCTGTCAAGTTTCTATTGATACATTTTTATTTTCTTCGAGAACAAATTACTCTCGTTTGTAAACATTCTTATGCAGAATTCATAACTGCAAAGGAGACCATCAAACTATAGCCCTTGCCTACATCGTACGGATCAATGGACATAGTCATTTATAACCCGTTGAGATTCAACATATTCCAGCGTTCCGCTGTTCAACTATATGCCGGTTTACATCACGGTCAAATATGGAGAATCTCAAGCCAACTCCTCGAGTCGTCTTAAGACTCGGGGGCTACAATGATATGACTCAGCAAGCCTTGCCAGTTTCAGCAAATTCAAGAACCCCAGGACGTTGAAGGGGAAGATAACCCGGTCCCGGAGGCTGCTGCCATATTAATGAAAATTTACAGGCCGTCAGAGAATTTTTGGTTCAAAATGAAGATTTCGGTTTAAAATCCGGCTCAAGGGAAATTTGTTTCTCACCAAGCTTTGAAGCTCTCAATATCTGGTTTAAAACTCCGGTTAAAAAAGAATCCATCTCTCGCAGGTTCGAGTTTTCAGGAAAAATTAAAGGTTGCCAAAGAGAACTTGCTGCCATGATGCGCGGTTCAAACATGGGTATCCTGCCTTATTGGCTTATCTTATTTGTCGCTTGGGGGCTTCCTGTTCAAACATAGGTCTATTCACCAAAGAGAACATAGCGTTACTACCCTCTTGACTAGGTTATCTTGTTCAAACATAGGTGTATTCACCAAAGAGGACATAACCCTTCCGCGTTATCCTACCTGTATGCCAGCTGCTTCTCCATCAGGTAATCCTGATTGACCCGCCGAACTCTTAACATTCAGTCTTTTAAACAAGACCCTGAACTAGTTAAGGTTAAAACGCTGGATTTTCATGTGAGGGCACGGCTTACAGATAGCGAGGATGAACCCATGCTATTAAGCCGCCTTCATTGAAACTTGGTTAAACCTGCCTGTTTGCATGATGCTACTCCGACCTCGTGTACTCTCGATAAGTCAATCTTTAAACAAGACCCTGAACTTATCCAGGTTAAAACATCGATTGGGTCATGTGAGAGCCGGCTTACAGAAAGCGAGGATACTCCAGTGGCTATCATGCTAGTTTCATTGAAGTATTCTGTTATCATACACATACATCATCATATATTGCATCATACATTGCATCATCATTACATCATCATAGCATACATCATATCTGCATGGATATACTGGTTTATATTGCAGGAATCGGTTTTCAAACCAGGTTATATTATTCAAATCTTTAATAGCCAACATGGCTGGATTTTTATTACGGTTATCAATAACCAATATTATGATTATTTTTTCAAAGTCGCTTCAGTGCAATGGCTATTATTTTACCAATGGATATGATTTATTCTACAATGGAGGAAATAGTCCCGAGTCGCTGCAGGCTTATGACCCGGCACTTGGGAGCTACATTATTCAAGTTGAGATTACATCAAATATGCAAGTCCCATGTCACTGCCAGCATGCACCATGGCACTTGGGGGCTAATGCAAGATCATTATTTTTTACTTGCCTTATTGAAGACCCGACTCATCATATCGTAATGAGCCGGCCCTTGGGGGCTACCAATTGCTCCTGTCAAAAATTCAAGGTACACAAGTCTTAATCCATTATATTGAAAAGTTCACTACTCAGTTGGTAAAGTACAAAGCTCTTAACCTTGTGGACATGGGTTCGAGCCCCATGGTGAGGGTTACATCATATGATATTGTTCTCAATGAAGTATATATAAAGTCGCAGCTCAGTATTATCTTACTAAGCCGGCCCTTGGGGGCTACATATGTGGAATATTCAGTTTTGACTAGTGATTGAGATGAACAACCTAGATTTCTTCAAGTTTGCAACATTTATATTGAAGCAAGTCTTAAGCTGTTGCTACGCTCCCTTCTTAAGACTTGGGGGCTACAAGTAATATGCATATATGGGAGGTGTATTTTCAAGCTTGATGTTAAGTGTTTCAAGGCCAATATTTTTGTTAAGCATTGGGAGCTGAATCAAATGAATTATTCTTCACAATATTTTTCTGTGAGAAGCCAACGTCAGCAAATTGATTACGAGGCTGGCCTATTGACCTGGATTTTCTAGAAGAAGGAAATGATAAGGAATTAAGGATGATCAGGTGCCGGCTTACAAGAATTCTTAACCCGGAGCACAATCTGTCAAATTTGTTCTTGTGTTTGTTTTTATAGGATCAATTTAACATGGATAAATCTAAATTAAACTGGGGGCTAATGTCGGGGATATACCCCGCGGTATGACCCGGCCGGAGTTATGACCCAACTGGGACTTGATATTTCATTGGTAAGCCGGCAGACAGTTGTAAGCTGGCAGACAGTTATAAGCCAGATTGTAAGCCGGCAGACAGTTATAAGCCAGATTGTAAGCCGACAGATTATAAGCCAGATTGTAAGGCAGATTGTAAGCCAGATTGTAAGCCAGATTGTAAGCCAGATTGAAGCCGACAGTTAAGAAGCCCAAGACGTTAAGAAGCCCATGGTGAGAAGCCCGTGAAGAGAAGTCAAAATAGTTTAAGTCTTAATCCGAGTTAGGCTCTACATGTAACCCGCCCCTTCAACTTATATAAGGAGGGGCAGGGCACCCCAAGAAGGACAGGTTGAATAATAGTTAAGGCTAGACACAACTAGGAGAGCCGGAGATACGGCGACTCCCTCATGAGCATAATGAGACCTAGCCACAAACAGCATGCAGGGTTGTTACCGGATGATGTTTCTCAGGGCCCGAAGCTGTCTAAACCCTTGTCTTGTGTTGCTTCTCTCGATTCCGATCAACCCCTCTAAAGCTACTACATAGATGCATTGGCCTCACGACTAAGTCCTTCTCACTAGGACATCTGCCGTGACAATTCCATGACACTATTCCTGATTGGACACTTCCATATTTGGCTTATATGACCCGGGGTGAGTTACCTGGAGATGAAGTTTTGGCCAGGCAGATAACCCGGCGGTCTAAGTCGATGACTATTGTCAATGGCGAGTTACAACGATGTAGTGTCACAAGGGTGTTTCAACGTTGCATTTCTCCTGACGAGGGCCGTGAGATTCTACGAGAAATTCATGAAGGAGATTGTGGCCATCATGCCGGCTCTAAGTCTTTCGTGGCTAAAGCTTTTTGTCATGGGTTTTATTGGCTGACGGCTCATGCTGATGCAGAGGATCTGGTTAACAAGTGTGATGGCTGTCAGAAATTTTCCAGACGAGCTCATGTGCCTGCTCAGGAATTGAGGATGATTCCAATCACTTGGCCGTTTCTGGTCTGGGGGCTGGATATGGTTGGGCCTTTTAAGAGATCCAAGGACAAAAAGACCCACCTGTTGGTGGCGATTGACAAATTTACAAAGTGGGTTGAGGCAGAGCCGGTCAGCAAGTGTGATGCGGCAACGCTGGTTCAATTCCTTAAAAAGGTGGTTTTACGCTTTGGCTACCTCGTAGGATCATAACTGATAATGGTACTAATCTGTCCAAGGGTGCTATGAAAGAATTCTGTCAACGAGAACATATTCATCTTGATGTATCATTAGTGGCTCACCCCCAGTCCAATGGTCAAGCCAAAAAGGCCAATCAAGAAATCTTGAGAGGCATAAAGCCCCGAAATATGGTCCCTTTGCAGAGGACGTCGGGTTGTTGGGTTGAGGAGTTGCCCTCAGTGCTTTGGAGTATCAATACTACCCCCAATAGATCCACGAGTTATACACCTTTCTTCATGGTTCATGGAGCAGAGGAAGTCCTTCCTAGTGACATCCGTCATGACTCGCCCCGTGTGGCGGCTTATGTTGAAGCCGATAATGAAAAAGCACGTCGGGATGATCTTGACCTTCTGGATGAGGAGCGTGATCTTGCGGCAGCTAGTTCGGCGATTTACTAGCAAGATCTGTGTCATTATCATAGCCGTCGGGTTAAAACCCGGACCTTTTAAGAAGGCGACTTGGTGCTCCGGCTCATCCAGGATCAAAAAAATATGCACAAATTATCCCCACCTTGGGAAGGGCCTTTTGTGGTCAGCAAAAATCTGAACAACGGGTCGTACTACCTCATTGATGTTCGAGACCACAAGGACTCACGCACGTTGGCGGAGGAGACCCGCCGGCCGTGGAACTTTGCTCATCTTCGGCCTTATACACTTGAGCCACTGGCTCTTGGGTTGTACATATTTTCATCAATGTATATATTATGATTAGTATAATAAAGCCGGCATCCCTGATAATTCAGGGCCTCTGTCGTTTCATTTCTGAGTATCTGAGTCTTTATTGTCAATTCATAAGATCACTTGGGGGCTTCCTGCTCATTGAGCATAGTTGTGACTACCCTCTTGATCCGGCTTGCACGCCTTGTTACAAATTATATGGGGGCTTCCTGCTCATTGAGCATAGCAATGACTACCATTTGATCTGGCTTATACGCCTTATTGCAAATGACTTGGGGGCTTCCCGCCCAAGTTAAAAGGTTACCAAAGAGAACTTGCTACAATGTGCAGTTCAAACATAGGTAACCTGCCTTGATGGCTTATTATAGGTCACTTGGGGGCTTTATGTTCAATGAACATAGCTATATTTACCCTTTTGATCGGCTTGGATGCCAGGTGTATTCACCAAAAGTCCGGTTTATCCTGCCTTGTATGTCTGCCACTCCGCCAAAGTAATCTTGGAATGACCCTCTTGACAGTCTATCTTATAAAGACCCTGAACTTGTCAAAGTTAAAATGGCGGTTAGTCATGTGAGGCCCGGCTTACAGGTTTGAATAAAGGATTAACTCAGTGGCTGTGTGGCCTATGAACAACACTTGATATTGAGGCTCGGCGGCCTATAAAAGCCTTGCTTTGTCTGATTTGTTATTTTCCCTAAACATTGTTTTGGTTCACATCTTTGTACCATATTGGCATATGGTTTAAAATGATTCAGGCCATGTAGCCTTAATCCTGATGGCTCATATTTGAGTATATCTGGGGTTTCGATAACCCGGTTTGGCTTTGGATGATAAGTCACCAGTATATTTTGATTGTGCACTTGGAGTTATGCGCTCTAAGTTTTTGGGCTGTTAATCTTACTGCATATGGCGATGTAAACCGGCAGTATGAAGCAATTTCACATGCATGTTTTACTTGTTATATAAATATGCGAGGTTTTGATAACCCACCCTGGTTATAGACTTTAATGTCGCCAGGTAACGTTTTATGGGACGTCATGACCCGCCCTAGCATGAACCGCCAGGGCACATGCTATTTACTTATGTACATGGATTATGATAATATGATCTGCGTGATTGATAACATCATGAGCATAAGCAGCAGATCTTCAACATCAGATCGGCGGTTCAAAGTATTATGCAAATAAACATGCATGATGGCATGGCAAATCATTGTTTTTACTACCCTATTACTTGGCTTTCCAAGCCCAAATGATTAAGTGTTTTTTCAAGAAGAGCCGGGAGGCAGTCTCAGAGCCACCTCATGGTTTAATTGCCTTGGTCTTGCTAGGTTGAAGCTTCCAGTTTATCCAGCGCGGGTTCTTCCTCTTCCTCCACTGGCTAGAAATCAGGTGATGTCCAATTGATGCCAGCTATCGCTTTGAATACAGCCTCATCATCTATTAGCGTGGATGGATCAATATCAGGAGCAAAAGTGTGCTTACGTGTTGGTGGAATAAGATCCATAACGGGATAAACTGGCGCTTTCACTTTTGCATTCTCAACGGTATAAGCCGCCTGATACTTGGAGAGATCGGTTTCCTCAGCCAGCTTGCTTGCCAAAGGTCGCATCTCCCTTACAATGTTGGTGAAGTCCTCTGCGGTGAAGGGAGACCCGTGTTCTTTTAAGCTTGGACAGCCTGTGGCCAATTCCTCCGGGTCAAGCTCTGCCTGCCATGCCTTGGCCCGGCTCAGGGTGGTGATGGCACCAGCCCTAGCAGCTGACCATTTTATCTCCTCCACCCTTTGAGGTACGACTGACAACTTGTCCAGTGTTTCTCTGATAAGTGAAAGTGGCTGTTTAGAATGAGAAACGACAGCTATAGCTCGTTGAGCGCCGGTGTATAACTGCTCCACAAGGGTGTATGCAGCTTTCAGCTTCACGCACATGTCTGAGCCAAGGTTGGAAATTCTGGAGCCTGCATTAGCAAAGATATTGATAAACCGGCTACTGATTGTTATACATTGGTGGGGAAAGATTGAAGTACAATATTACTTACCAAAGATGGCGGCCGTCATGCTATTGATTTGATGCTTCAAGCCGGATAACTCATCAATCACCGGCTTAAGATCAGCCTCAGCATCTTCCACTCTTTTTAATAGAGCCGCCTTCTTAGTGTCCCAGCTATTTCTTTCAGCGCTGAAATCCTTTTTCAGCTTCTTAATGTCTTGTCAGAGGTAAACCGGAGGAAAGTTCTCCACCTCCACTATTCCGGGTTGTGCGACGAGCTTCATGCTGTTGTTTCTTCAAAATAAAGTTGGGATCCAAGTAAGCTAAAGGGTGATAAAACCTTACTTCTCGGCTCGCTTGACGAACTTTCTGTCTTGTCAGAGGTTCAGAGTCGGAGGAAAGGATAGTTACCTCTTCAACATCCGCCTGCCTTCCTTCTGCGTCATCCTGAGAGTTTTCAGCATCAATAAGGTGTATAAAGAAAGAGCCAAGGGAGTCAAGTTCTACCTCCGACTCGTTGTCATTCAAAGAAAATAGCTCTGTGGTGTTTGTTTTCTTCTTGGAAGGCTTTTTGGGAGCCTTATTCTTTGTCCTGGTCTTCTTGGCCGGCTTATCCTGAAGATTTTTGCTCTAGAAGGGGGGGGTCAGCCTGCAGAAATTCAAGTAATAATGAGAAGGCAGATTGATAAATAATGAGCTAGTAAAAGTTGCTAGAAAAATACTTACAGCCGGCGGCTTATTGAGGGTACAGAAGGGGTTCAGCCCCACTTTGCTGCAAGTTGCTAAACTCTCGTGGAGAAGAGTCTTAGTCATATCATTAATCTGTTGGTCATCCAGACGGATTGGAGAGTAACGCAACGGATCTTTAACATCACCGGTATACTCGCACATTAAGCCGGACCGGCGACTTAAGAGCAAGATTCTCCATGCGACCCAGCAGCGAACCAGATCAACTCCAGTAAAACCATTGGCCATCAAGGCTTTTATCTTTGAAAATATGGGCATATATTTGGCCCGTTCTTCTGTGCTGATCCGTTCTGGGAGAGGGTGCCTGTTGCTAAGCCGGGTTTCACGGTAACCCGGTAGAGGATTTTCATCTTCCAGAGATGTATCTTTGCAGTAAAACCAAGTTTGATTCCAGTCCTTAGGATGACTGGGGAGTGCGGCGGCAGGAAAAGTGGCTTCTTTCCGCCTCTAAATTGAAATGCCACCTAGTTCTAAGCTGGGCCCGTCCGTGAACTCGGTCTGGCGGTTTAATTCCCTGAACAGTTCTATAGTGGCCTCCTGTTGAAGGTACACTTTGCAAAACACTTGAAAGTTGCATATGTCTGAAACAGAATTAATTGGGCCCGATATCCTGAGGAGGAAGCTTGAAGAAATGCAGCACATCACGAAAGAATTTTGAGCCGGGTGGGGTAAGCCCCGGGAGCATATGGTCAGTAAAGACAATGACTTCGCCTTCTTTGGGGTCATGAGTGGTTTCTGTGCCTGGGACTCTCCAATGAATCACGTTCTTTGCGGCTAATATGCCTACTTGAACATGCTCGTTCAGCGTTTGCTCGGTAACCCGGGAGGTGACCCAGTTGCATGAGGTAACAGTTTTGGTCATTTTGTTGATGAAAGCCTAAAAAGAAAGATATTGTCGGTTTAAGGTTATGCTATTAAGCCGGCCAGTGATCAAAAAGTATGTGCGTTATGTAAGGCCAGTTCATAGGCAGAAGAATAAGTGCCATAAAGGTCAGCATGGTTAAACCGGAAGACAATGCCGGGTTATACATATTGTGAACATATACTGGCGGCTTAAAAAGGGGACTAATGCTATATGGCGGGTTACAGCTTATCATATAAGCCGCCCGCACGATTGCAGTGCGACAGATCTATAAGTGAAGTTTTGCTAAGTGATGAACAAATAGGATCCACAGATCATTTCTATTATTTTGGATCTACAGTAGTTCAGAAAAGAAAATAAATTTTAACCCTAAGGTCGCGACAGTGGAAGAACTCATGTGCTCGGATGGGATCTTATACAGAAAAAGTATCTTCTGCCATTGGAAAGGGATGCTAAACTATTACCGTGTGACTTCAGTACCATGCTCAGATCAAACTACGCAATCTAGAGAGGAAAATGAGGAACGATGAAGAACACCGATGAACGGTGGAAACCCTAATGCAGATCTGCTATGGGGGAAAGTGAGTACTTACTGACGCTGTTGAGCAGCGGAGGTGCGCCCCAGTTCTCTGGTCCGTTCAGGTCGATGCAGCGGCCGGAGTTGAGGACGCTGGAGTAAGACGGCAGCGGTGGATCTCGGGTTTGCTGAGGCACTGCGAGGAGGAAGACGAAGACGAGGGGGCAGGGTAAAAGTGAAAGGAAGGACCCTATGTCTCTATTCATAAGGAAGTGGATAGATGGCATGCGCGGGAATCGAGGAGGCCGAAAAATGATTATGTGGTTGTGTGGACGCCTCGGTTTTCGGAAGGTCTATTAAGATAAGGATCTGTTAAGATATCCTGGGCTTTGTGCAAAGTTAATGCGCATGATGTCATGGCGGTTTACTGCGGCTCTGTGATGTGACGTCATGGCGGGTTACGACGAGTCGATGAGGAATTGAGGATGGAAGATTCTGCTAAGTCAAGTGTTGAAGATTGATGTGAACAAGTTCAAATCAACCCGCGGCATAATGTTGGGGATATGACTACTAGGTATGACCCGCCAAGGAGGGGCCGAGTCATGCCATTGGCGACTTAAAGATGAAGAGGCCTGTTAAGGTCCAAGAGGATATGAAGATGGCGGTTCAAGAGGCAAGCATATTGAAGGCCCAAGACCTGGAGGCGACTTGAGGCCCAAAGGGATGAGCCGCCATATGTTTAACTTGTACTGTAAGACAAGCTTAGTTAGAAACCGAGCCGGTCACGTTTGTGTGAGCCAGCCGGGACTCTGTAAGCCGCCGGGCATGAACCTGTATATAAAGGGGTGACCCGGCGGCGGGTTAGGTCAGGTAACAATCAATCGAGAGTTAGGTCAAGCGTATTCGCTCCCTGGTAATCGAATCCCAAGCAATACAACCTAAAGTAGGAGTAGGCTTTTACCTCATTGAGAGGGGTTGAACCTGGGTAAACTCTCTGTGTCCTTTGTCCCATTTAATCCCTTCAAGCTAACCTAGTTGCGATGGCTCCACACCTAACTCCTTTTGCTAGGGCATCTGCCGTGTTAAGTCCACGACAATACCCCTCTTGATAGTACGGAGATCCTATAACTTAAGAAAGACAAAATGAACTATGAAAGACCACGTCTTTTCCTGTCTTCATTCTTCTCAGCTGCACTCACGCGTCTAGACCAGGTACCGAAGTAATTGCTTCACTTAGCAAATTTTGGGGGTTAACTTTGTCACGCATGATCTTCGATGTTAATCTTCATTGCAATGCAGATGATAATCTTTGGAGTTTATAACAAACTCCTCGGTACTTCAGGCACCTATAAACATGTGTGTTATATAAATGCAAGTATTACATTTTGGTTTTCAAAATTACAATTAGAAAATATTATTTTAATTATACAAACATTTCAATAATTATACGCAAATTTGTATATTCAGTGTTTGTACAATTAAAAACATTCATAATTTATAAACTGTTAATATAAATATTCAATCATGGTAAATATTAAATTTATGTATTTTTTAAATATAAGTCATGAGTAAAGTAATATACACAAAGTGAATATTCATAAATATTTACTAATTTTTTGTATTCATAATTTTGTATAATTTAAATATATGCTGCAAGAGTATATATTTTGGATTCATTCTACATATTTATTTAATAAACATTTTCAATGCCTGTTAACTAAGTATTTTTTACATAATATGCAGGTTTATATTGATTTTTTATTTATTAATCATGGTTTGAATGTATAGTATTTTTAACACACAAATATTTGAACATAATTTTATTTACAAATATCTTAAATGTTTTCATTACTTATGTTTTACTAAATATTTTATATATAATACACAAGTTTATATTTAAATCTTTTCATTTACTAATCATCATCTGTATGTATAAAAAAATTAACACACAAATATGTGAAAATAACTTTATTACTTAAGTTTTACAAATACCTTAAAAAATAGCGCGCGCAACTGGGCTGCAGTATCCGCAGCCCAATTAAGCTCCACATAGTTTTTGTTCAGTACATATAAGTTTGTTATGAACAATAGACAACTGGACCAGAAGTGCCAAGTGGCTAGACTGTCTCATGTTTAAACAATTGGTGGGGTGTTCAATTTCTTGCGTTTAACTTTTAGGTGTTAATTTTCGCATATATGTGCACTACTATGGTCAGTTTTTCATAATAAAACTATATGAGGCGATGTTGCGCAAAAAAGCGTTACTATGGTTGATTTTTTTGCAAATAAAAAAATATGAGGGTGTTCTGTGTAAAAATACGTCGCGCCATCACTCACTGATAAGTGGGGTCATACAGATGGATACGCCGGCATACGTGTATTGTGACCTTATATGCAAGCTTGAGTCAACATGACCACAAATTGTATTGCCAGCGATTAGAGCAACTCCATATGCACTCTTTCCTGTCTTCCTCTCGTCCCTGGCGGCTGGAACCCTAGCCGCCGCCAGGGGAGGCCGATCTTTCAACGCCGCTCTCTGGCGGCTCCCCTCCACCGGCGACCTCGGTCGTCGGTGGTGGTGGGGGGGGGGGGGGGTCGCCGGATCCACGCGTGTGGATCGCTTTTAGTTTCTCATAGTCTAGGTTTTTAGGTTGTTCATCGTCTTTGCTTCGGCGGCGACGCTGACAATGCTGAATAAAGATTCTTCGGATCCTTCCCTGACGAGGCCATTGGTCCTATGGTTGGGGATGGATTTGGAAACCAGTCTGTTCAAGTAAGGATGGCGTGGCGGCGGCAGCATCCTCATGGTGGACCTGTGTCCTCGGGCTCCGCCGTTGCGACGGCGTTTGCTCCAGCGTGGGCGCGGAGCTTGGGAGGTAGTCCAGGAGCGGATGCAGATTGTGGTATGCATCGACGACATCTGGAAGATGGAGCATGTGCTGGGCTCATGGTTCGTGGATGGCAGATATGGTTTCCTCCATCGGCGTTTTAGTCGTGGTGGGGTGCCAGATCTGGAGTTCGATGGCGTGTCCGGGATGTTGCCCCGGTCTGATTCGTTCAACGGTAAGGGCTTCACTTTTGGTGAGCCACCTTGGAGGTCCGCAAAGCTACATATCAGCGATGGAGCCACGTCGAGCTCGGGTGAGGAGGTGATTCGTCATTCTTTTCTTCGGTGGCTGCTGTGGTGGTGTCAGAGGCAGGTGACGGGCGTTGGTGTCAAGCTCAGATATGTTCTGCTATCTTTTCAGTTTTGTCATGTCGGTCTTTACGTGACTTGTACTTTGTTCTTTATGATATGAATGAGACACGTATTACCATGAAAAAAAACACCACAAATTGTATTTTCAAAGTTCTAGCACCAATCTGAACATGCAACGCAAATTCAGTGACTTCCGGTGATATTACCTTTAAACAAAAACTACGACAAAGGTTCAACCGTTATTGTTGTTAAATACACCGTGGTATATGAAGTTGCACAACATGTGCAGTATGGTTCACAAATTAAAAGATACGGAAATCTGGTGCCGGAATTTGTCTTAGTGTACATGTACGTTTGATTCTTGTCTATAGCCGTATTTGTCGCTTGCCTGGCGTGACAGGGCGCCGTCGAACCCATTGTTTGTGACTAGGCTGAGTTGGAGCGACGCTCTTTTTTACTTAAAGCCTCCTAAGTTTAATAACAAATCTTGTACAAAGTTCCTGAAATGCTACAATACCCCAACCGTCAGAAAATAGAACGAAGGGTATATACGCCCCTAAGACCATTGGGCTCCACCTGTCAGAAAATAGTATGAAGGGAATATAGGCACCTTAACGGTTTAGCCCCACCATAAGGTAATAGTACGATGGGAAGATTAATACGAAAAATAGAGTCCACGCGGTTAAAAAATGCGACCTCCTCTTACCAACCCGGCTATGCTAGCCACACGACCAGTTCGAGTTTTCTTTAGGAAAAGCCATCATGGCGGTTTATATTCCATGTGAAAAGAGTGATACATTGTTTGTTAAGACATCAACTAAGAATCCAGGAGGTTCAGATTTCCAAACAATGGTTCGCGCCACCTCTGAGTTCCTAGCCGCTACATGTGTCGCTATATTGACCTTCCTAGGACAATGAGGAAAGACTATGAAAATAAAATTACTAGCTAGAAAAGAACATTCTTCATAAATCGCCTATGCTGGCCCAAGCGAATTCCCGCCATTCTACATGATCTCAGTGACCTCCATGCAGTCCGCCTCCACATGTATCTTGTTACACCCCACCTCATTCGTGAGTATGAGTCCATTTTGTAATCCTCTTGCTTCCGCCGTCGCATCTTCCACGAAGGGTATGTTTGCATGCAGCTGCAATGAAAAAGCCATGATCGTCGCGAAGCACTGCACCGGTACTTCCTGTGCCATTATCATAACCGAAGGTGGCGCCAACATTTAGTTTGATGATCCCCTCTGCTAGTTTACTCCATCCGTGCCTCTTAATCTTTGTGCTCTTCAACTTTGCCCATGAGAATTTTTGCACAAGTGTTGAGATTGCTTGAGCCGACATGGCTGGTTCATACATATGTTCTCCATGTTTGTATTTGCAGCGCTCCCACCATAAATACCAGATTGTAGTTGCCACTAGATCATTCCGATGCACATCATTTACAACTGAGCTTTTGGATAGTAGCAGGTCCACGAGCACTGACCCCCCCCCCCCCCCCCCCCCTCACGTTCAATGGAGCACACTTCAAACATTAACTCGTGCATTCCCGGGATCTACCAAATCTCCCTCACTCTCGGGCTTAGAAACATAGCATGCTGAATACTTTCACAATCCGAACTACACAGCGGAAACTGTGAGCTGGTTATCATATGCCGGTTAGCTAAGACACCCTTGCAGGGGATTGCTCCAAGCAAATTTCTCCAATAATGAAGTTTAATTTTTGATGGCACACCCAACTTCCAAATGGCACGCCAAACTGGACTAGTACTTGAGGCTTGAATTGAATTTGTCATCCTCAACTTCCGTCCGTGTTGGTATCCCATTCTTCATGAGATGTCGATCTTACCGAGAAAACCCCGCTCCTCTTAAGATGCCATGACACAAAATCTTCCATCATCCCCAAAGCTACTGGAATATATATACGATAAGTCGATAACTAGCCTAATGGCCTATAGACTAACACGCACAGGGAGGTTAAATGGGCTGTAGTCACTGTGGCCCATTGTTCATATGTTAGTTTTTTTGAAAATATGTAAATTATAATCATGGTAAAAATAAAGATAGAATATTGGAATAAAAATAAAATAAAATAAAATAACTTACTTAAAGAATTTTATGTAACTCTAAAAATTCACATATTAGTTGAAAAGAAAATTAAAATTAAAACAATATTTATGAATTATAATACGCATTGTTTGTGTAAATGAAAACATTGAACATATATTTAATAAAATATCAGTAATTTTTAAATGATATAGTTGAATAAATGTTCATAGAATTTTGGAAAGTGTTCATGTGGGATATAAGAAAATATTAAAAAAATAAAAAAGTGTTCACATGTTTTGTTAATGTTTGCGTGTTTGAGAAACTATTTATATATTCATTGAAAATAATAAATATATTTTTTAAACGTATATACTAGCCTAGTAAATCCTAGACTGCAGATCCTCAAATGAAAACTATTAAATATTATTTTTAAACATATGAACTTTTTATAATTATTAAATACATTTTTATTATATGGCTACTTTTAAAATGATAGGTGTATATTTTTTATTGAATAACCTTATGTTAATATGAGACTGTCCAAAATATATGAACATGAATATTTTAATTCTATCTTCTATTGTGATTTTGAGTTACTTATTTTTAGAAAATTCTAAACAGTAAAAATAAACTAACATGTGAAAAATGGGCCGCGGTGACTGCAACCCGTGTAAGCACCTGTGTGTTGGTCCATAGACCATTAGGCCTAGTTATCATATATGGACAACAAACTCAAACTAGCTCAGTCCTATATCAGCGAACTAAAAGCCTTGCCATCAACGAGCTCAAGGAAGACTAGTGCTGTTGTGCCACGCCCTACAGGATGGATCGCCCCATCGGCAGGCTTGACTAAGATCAATGTGGACGCGGCAGTCGGGAGAGGAAGAAGACACGGATCTGTTGCTGCAATCTCCAGAGATTCATCGGGTAACTTTTTGGGAGCTTCAGCTGTTGTCTTTAAAGGCATATCAGACCCGGCTACCCTTGAATGCATGGCGATCAGTGAAGCATTGTCACTAGTGGATGATCTATATGTGGCGAACATCCAAGTGGCGTCGGACTCGGAGGTGGTGATCGAGGATATTCGAGACAATAACCCAACAGTCTATGGAGCGATTATACATGAAATAGCAGAACATAGGTCAAATTTCCATATTTGTAATATTGGTCATGAGTTTAGGAGCTCGAATGTCGAGGCTCACAAGCTTGCGAAGCACGCTTTATCCCTACCAGCTGGCCGACATGTTTGGCTAGATCAGCCGGGTGGACTCTCTTTCGTCCGTGTAAACATTGTGACGGCGTAATAAAAGCTTCGAAGTTTGTCTAAAAAAAAACTCAAACTGACTGTGGGTCCGGATTGGTAGGAGGAAGTCGCTGGTTTGAACATAGCTCAGCCTAGTCACTGACAGTGGGCCCGGGACCACCCTGTCGCGTCACATGAGCTGCAGATACGGCTACAAGCGAGAATTGGACCGTGCATGAACGCCGAGACAAGTTCCTCCACCAGCTTTCCATATTTTTAAACTTGTGGCACCAAATTGCACATGCCGTGCAACCTCATATATCACCAGTGTATTTATCATAAAAAGAAAATTTACATTTGATGAATCAATATGGCGACAAAGAAATCAGCCTCCAGTCCCTCGGATGCTAGCTACTAGACAAGCATCGAGTATCTAGCAAAGCATCTTAATTTGCCAGCACGTCGTTCGTGTTAGGTGATAATCTCCTGTCGTGTTTCATCAGCTACTAGACAAGCTAACACTAGCCGCCCACACATGAGTCAATCAACACCGCAAAGCCAACCACACAATTTTTGGCAATAAAAACCTACGCATTCAGATCTCGCTTTCGACATCAATCATGCAGATCTAATCCGGTCTGTTTCGAATGCAAGACTTTTACACATGAGAAGTCCTCATCATTCTTCGAATTTTGGAATAAATTCTTTTTTGCCACATGAATTTTATTTCTATATACACTACTTAAAAATATAAGGTTTTTCCCCTTTTTTCCTACCCTAGGTATGTTATCCCCTCCCTTCTCTCCATTTTGACCCTCCATTCCAACCCCTCTCTATGCTTTTTCCACTGGTTTATCATGAGACCATCTCAACAGCCTCACATTTTATTGACTTACAACTAAAATCTTTTGATACGCAAACACACTAACAATAAAATGACAGGTAAATTGTAGTGATTGTGTAGACAAAGTCATCACAATTTGAACACACTATAGATATGCAATTCGCGACCTAACATATTACAATATTTATATCTATGTTGTAACACACGGACAATTATTTAGTAGCCGGAAAAAGAACATAATGAAACCCCTGGGTCTAGCTGGACCACATGGATAGTTTTGTGCGGAACAACGAAGCGTCTT